>NC_081569.1:50012735-50013548 GCF_022355385.1 Mustela nigripes | reverse complement strand
AGAGGGTTGCTGGGGGGAGGGGGTTTGGGAGAAGGGGGTGGGATTATGGACATTGGGGAGGGTATGTGCTTTGGTGAGTGCTGTGAAGTGTGTAAACTTAGCAATTCACAGACCTGTACCCCTGGGGATAAAAATATATTTTTATAAAAAATAAAAATTTTTTTTATAAAAATCATGATAGGATACCATTTTATACCCACTAGCACAGCTAGAATCAAAAAAGACAGACAACACCAAGTATTGGCCAGAATGTGTAAAGATGGAATAGTCATACACTGTTGGCCAAAATGTAAAATGGTACACTTGCTTTAGAAAACAATTCATCAGTTTCTCACATAAATATTGAGTTGTCATATGATCCAGCAATTTCCATACATAGGTATAAAACCAAGAGAATTAAAAAACATAATTTTGCACAAAATGGGTAAACAAATGCTCATCGCAGCATTATTTGTAATAGCCAAAAAAGTAAAATAACCTAAAGGTCCACCATCTGATGAATGGACAAAATGTGGTATATACATACAATGGAATATTTTTCAGCCATAAAATTATGGCTGACATCAAAAGAAATGAAATCTTGCCATTTGCAACAACGTGAATGGAACTAGAGCGTGTCATGCTTAGCGAAATAAGTCAAGCGGAGAAAGACAACTATCATATGATCTCCCTGATATGAGGAAGTGGTGATGCAACATGGGGGCTTAAGTGGGTAGGAGAATAATAAATGAAACAAGATGGGATTGGGAGGGAGACAAACCATAAGTGACTCTTAATCTCACAAAACAAACTGAGGGTTGCTGGGGAGAGGGT
>NC_081569.1:49997482-50012635 GCF_022355385.1 Mustela nigripes | reverse complement strand
CAAACCATAAGTGACTCTTAATCTCACAAAACAAACTGAGGGTTGCTGGGGAGAGGGGGGTTGGGAGAAGGGGGGTGGGGTTATGGACATTGGGGAGGGTATGTGTTTGGGTGAGTGCTGTGAAGTGTGTAAACCTGGCAATTCACGGACCTGTACCCCTGGGGATAAAAATATATTATATGTTTATAAAAAATTTAAAATTAAAAAAAAGAAATTCATTAAAAAATTATGGCTGAAATAAAATATGGTTAAGTATGATATTTGCTACAACATAATGAACTTTGAAAACATTATGCTAAGTAAAGCATGCCAGATACAAAAGGTGACATATTGTATGATTCTATTTACATAAAATGTCCAAAGTAGGCAACTCAGAAAGATTAGTAGTTATAAAGGACTAGGCAGGAGAAAGAATGGGGAATGATTGGTAATGGGTACCCAGTTTGGGGCAGAATAGTGAAGATATTCTCCATCAGATAGCAGTGATAGTTGCACAACCTTGTTGAATGTACTAAAAACTACCTATACTTTAAAAGGGTGAACTTTAGGCAATGTGAAGTATATCTCACTAAAAAACTTGTGTTAACATGCTCATTTTCCCATAGCCTCCTTAGCACTGGATCTTACCGCACTTTCTCATTTGTTTGCCAATGAAAGGTGAGGTAGATACTGTGTTAATTTTCCTTATTTGAATTGGACATTAAGTACTATAAGAACTTAGAGAAATGAGATAGCAGTGAATGCTGTAAACAAATGTATTGAAAGGAGGATGTTGTGGTTAATCCATGGCTTGAAGATAGGAAGAAGAGAGAAACAATATATATTTGTAGATACTACCCCCTCCAGGAGATGGAGCTTAACTCTTTTTCCCAAAAGGTGGTCTAGACTTAGTGACTTGATTCCAAGGAATATAAGAGAAAGGGGAAAATAATAACTTTACAACGGAGAAACCTAGCAAACACAACACTGACCACATGATAAAGGTTAACATCATGAGAGTAGTCATGTGGATATAATGTCTCCAGATATGATATGACAAGAAGGATATTTCACCTCTGTGGTATCTTTCCCTAAGACCCATAATCACAGTCTAATCATGAGGAAAAAATATCAAACCCAGACTGGGGACCAGTCTACCAGAAACCATACTCAATACTCCTCAAAACTGTCAAGGCCATGAAAAACAAGGAAAGACTTTGAAACTGTGACAGTCCCAAAGGAGAGAGCATAACTAAATGTAATGTGGTACCCTGAATTGGATCCTGGAATAAAGAAAGGGCATTCAGAGAGAATTGATGAAGTCCAAATAATGGATGTCTGTTATTAATAATATACCAATGTTGGCTTATTAGTTTTACCAAATGTAACATATAAGATGTTAACAATGGGGGAAATTGAGTGACTGATATATTGGAATTTTACGTATTCTTTTTAGTTTTAATTTTATTTTATTTTGAGAGAGAAAGAGCATGGGAGGGTAGAAAAAGAGGGAGGGAAAATCCCAAGCAGGCTCCACCCTTAGTGCAGAGCCCCCACACAGGGTTCCATGCCAGGCTTGATCTCACTGCCTAAGATCATGATGCCAGCTGAAATCAAGAGTCAGATGCTTGAGTGAGCCACGTGGGCAGCCCGTATTATCTTTTAAACTTGTATAAATATAAAAGGATAGCAAAATAAACAGTTTCTTACTTTTTAAATGGCTTATCTGATACTTTTACCACCTGAATAATCTCACATAAAATTCCAAGGTCCACATGAAAATATACTGATGTACTGACAGCGTACATGGATTCAAAATGAAAGCCTCAACTTCGGAAAACAGGAAGCTTAAGACTAGTTCATTTGTAACATTTAGTCAGTTTTACTACTTGAATCCTGAAGAATATTTATTAAGATGAGTACAACAACCTCAATTCACACTTGAGGAAAATTTTAAACATTTTCTAAAATACTTAATAAGAGAAATTTGATTAGATGTTACTACAATGTTAAAAGACCTTGTGAAGAAAATTTTAACATCATATTATCAATGACAGAAAAGGATGAGCTGAGAGATTTAAAGAATAATTATATCAGGGCTCCTTTGAGTTCAAGCCCTACACTGGGTGTATAGATTACTAAATAGATACATACATACATACATAAACAAACTTCAAAAAAAAAAAAAAGAGAGTGATCACACCCTGAAGCATGATCCAACGAAATTGGATTTTCCAAATTCTGTTAAATAGCCAGAAAGGAAAAAAAGCAATAGATACCTTCTGCCATTTGCTACCATGTATTCATGCAAAGCAATTTTATCAACAATGATGGATATCTAGAATTTGAAGAGTTTTAATATTTAATATGTTTTAATATATTATAAATTATAATCATATAATTTTTTTCCTTAGGATATAAGAAATATAATGAATTTTTTTCACCAAAATTTATAGAACTGACTTTAAATCCCTTCAAGTTTATTCCAGTATGTCACACAAACATCATTTTCTTGGGGTACAATTTTCTAAGCATTGCCATAATGGACAGCAAATCAGTTCAGTCAAAAATTCTCTATAATGTCTTGGGGGAACTGATCAGATTCAATTCCTCCTCCCAGAACTGTTCATGAAGATGATTATATTTATAGGTTTAAAACTTAATGAACTCTCTGGAGGTTGATTCTACATCAATACAATTTGTCAATATTATGCTGATTCCTATCTCTTCTCTAGTCATTAAACATACTGTCCAAGGCAACCATCTCTATCCTTCATAATAGTACTTACAACAACCACTAATTCAATGCCCTCCTTGGTTTAATAAGATCTTTCTTGTATTTCTTAGAGTAACATTTGCCATCATTTTGAGCTTTGACTTTGGCTGCTTATTTCTTCCTAGAGACTTGCAAGATAATTAATATTAAAATAAATTATCACACTGCTCATGTCCCGTGTGGAGAAAAGGAAATCATCATTCACTGTTGATGGAAATGCAAATTAGTGCAGCCACTGTGGAAAATGGTGTGGAGTTTTCTCAAAAAACTAAAAATAGTATTACCATATGACCCAGCAATTCCATTACAGGGTATTTACCCAAAGAAAATGAAAATGCTCTTTCAAAAAGGTATATGCACCCCTATGTTTATTGTAACATTATTTACAATAGCCAAACTATGATAGCAGCCAAGTGTCCATGAATGGATGAATGGATAAAGAAGTAATAGAATATTACTCAGCCAGGGGACACCTGGATGGCTCAGTCAGTTAAGCATCTGACTTGGCTCAGGTCATGATCTCAAGGTCCTAGACTCGAGCCTCAAATCAAGATCCATACTCAGCAGGGAGTCTGATTGTCCCTCCCCCACTGCTCCTCCCCCCACTTGTGTTCTGTCTCTTAAATTTGAAAAAAAAGGGGGGGATATTATTCAGCCATTAAAAAGAAGAAAAGAATGAAGTCTTGCCATTTGCAACAACATGGATAGACCTAGTCAGGCAGAGAAAGACAAATACCATATTATTTCACTCATACATGGAATTTAAGAAACAAAACAAATGACCAAATAAAGAAAAGAGACAAGTAATGGTTATGTCTTATATATGAGCAACTACACATCAAACAGAAATGGTTTACTAAATGCCTAGATTAACATGGTTTATCCTCAGTTACATATTTTTTATACAAAACAAGTATAAACATTATTTAAAGTACATTAAAAATCAACTCTAAACACCTAAGGAGAACCAGGCACTATACACACTAATCTTAACTATTAAGTTTTAGCCCTTTCTACATTATCTTTTTATGGGTTTAAATAAGAACATGTAAAAGTGCTTCCTTATTTTGCAATAATAAGTCCACAAAACAGCCAAGTATAGTGTCAAAAACACTAGACCTGGTTTCAGGAGATTTAAGCCCAGGGTTACCACTCACTAGCTATACAACATTCATCTTAAAACTCTCAACCTGCTATATCCGATACTAGAGCAGGTATTCAATCAATGTTTATAAATGTAATCAGGAACTGAGTCTAGGAGAACCCAGTGAAGACGTGAAAGAGCCTTCCTCTTTGCTTGCCAACTTATGAATTTGGTTATAACAACAGGTAAGCAAATAAAATAAAATAAAGGATAGAGTTCTCCCCTCACCAGTTGTTCAATCATGGCAAGGCAAAGAGGAAATGGCCTGCACCCGGAAATGAGCACAAAGAGAAGGAAAGCCAACAGGGCAAAAAGACTGGTAGACTTATACTCTCACTAAGATTCTTTATCCCCTGGGAAGCAGTTTTCTCTGATCCCACTGGGAAAGCATGCATTCTGCCATGCAGTGGGGCCATGACATAAAATCCCAGTAATTCTAGATCAGCTTCTTTATTCATCTGATAGAATTCTGGTTTATATTTTCTATAGCCATCATGACCTGAGCAAAGATAAGCTGGACCATGAAGCCATTTTGTTTATCTTCTCTATCAATATGAGCATATAAAAGATGCAAAAAAAAAAAAAAAGTGAGAATCTGATAGCTTAAACCTAAAGAAAAGATTAGATATGTGGGTATGTGGGTAGCTCAGGCAGTCAAGTGTCTGTCTTCGGTTCAGGTCATGATCCCAGAGTCCTGGGATCAAGTTCCATGACAGACTCCTTGCTCAATGGGGAGCCTACTTCTCCCTCTACCTTCTCTGCCTGCTCTGCCTACCACTCCCCCTGCTTTTGCGTGCTCTTTCTCTCTCTCTCTCTCTCTGACAAACAAATAAAAAGGAGAGAAAAAAGATAGTTGTGATTTAGTCACAAGATCACTGACTAACTTAATGGTATTTTATAATGAATCATGTCAAGAAAATTATATTCAATTATTATTTCATATTACAAGGATGTTAGAAATACAATGGCATATGAGGTATGTAACGATAGTTGATATTTTGTAATAAAAATATTTTCTGAAAGAAAAAAAGAGAAGATTTGTGTAAGCAAAAATAGAAAAACACATGTTCAGAGAATTGTAGTCAACAACAGAATAATGTATATTCATTCAAAATTTATTGTTTACTAAAAACAAATAGCTAGGGAAACAATTTAGACAGACATATTTCAGATACAGCCTACTTAAAAGAGATCAAAATCTTATGGGAGATATTGATAATAGTTTACAAATCACTTATACATTAGATAGTAATAAGAATATATAAACACAGTTGCTTTAGTAATAAGAATATATAAATATGGTTGCTTTATCTAGAACACAATTCTCAATGAACACTGATAAAATTGTATAGATTGAGATTTCCATGTCTTTCTTGGGCTTATCCCAAGATACAGCCTTATAGCTGGTGCAGCCACTCTGGAAAATAGCAAGGAGTTTCCTCAAAAAGTGGAAAATAGAGCTATCCTATGACCCAGTAATCGCACTACTGGGTATTTACCCTAAAGATACAAATGTAGTGATCTGAAGGGGCACGTGCACCCGAATGTTTATGGCAGCAATGTCCATAATAGCCAAACTATGTAAAGAACCTAGATGTCCATCAACAAACAGATGAATGGATAAAGAAGAGTGGTGTATATATACAATGGAATACTATGCAGCCATCAAAAGAAATGGAATCTTGCCATTTGCAACGATATGGATGGAGCTAGAGGGTATTATGTTAAGCGAAATAAGTCAATCAGAGAAACAATAATCATATGATCTCCCCGATATGAGGAATTTGAGAGGCAGAGTGGGGGCTTTGGGGGTAGGGAAGGAAAAAATGAAACAAGATGGGATCAGGAGGGAGACAAATTATAAGAGACTCTTAATCTCACAAAACAAACTGAGGGTTGCTTGGGGGAGAGGGGCTATGGAGAGGGTGGTTGGATTATGGACATTGAGGAGGGTATGTGGTATGGTGAGGGCTGTGAAATGTGTAAGCCTGATGATTCACAGACCTGTACTCCTGGGACAAATAATACATTATATGTTAATAAAAATAATATATATATATACACATATATTTTTTTTTAAAAAGACACAGCCTTATAAGCACATTTACCCGTAGGCTGGCAACAATCCTATCATTCAGTAGAAAGGTTACAATTCAACCCTCAGAGAAGTTTTCCATCCTAGATTTCAACTGGCCTGGCCTAAGAGCATTGGTAAAAGGCACTCAAAGTCAAGTCTCCTATCACTTTGCTTCTCCAAGGGTGAGCTGGAACTAGGACAGTTCCCTTCAGCAGTATCCATTTGTTCAGAAAGAGGTCACATGAATGTTCTTGGGTATGCTAGAAGGAGATTAATTTATTCTCTAACATAGCTTTAAAATCATACTTTAAAAAATGTTTTTAAATGTCATTTAAAAATGTAATCCAAGAAGTCAACCCAAAAAGGCTACATAACTCTATGATTCCATTATAGAAAAGGCAAAACTGTAGAGACAGTAAAAAGACCAGCAGTTGCTAGGAGTTAGAGGAGTAGGGAAGGATGAATAAGTAGAGTGCAGAGGATTTTTAGGGTAGCAAAACTATTCTGTATGACACTATAATGATGGATACAAGTCATTATACAATTCTCAAAACTCACAGAATATACAACCTCAAGAGTGAATCCTAATGTAAACCACGGATTTGGAGTGACAATGATGTATCAGTGTAAGGTCATTGACTATAACAAATGTACCATTCTAACGCAGGATGTTGATGGTTGAGAAAGTGTGTATGTATGTGTGCATGTGTGCAGAAGGTACATGGGAACTCTCTGTACTTTCCACTCAGTCTTGTTGTGAATGTAAAACTGCTTTAAAAAAATGAAGCTTATTTTTAAAATAATCATAAAAATGTAACCCAATAATAATTATTGGCCAAGACTACACAATTAGTGTTTACTTTCTTTTGGGCAGTGACAAAAAGCAGACAAAGTAAGCTTTCCACAAGTCTTTTTGTGGTACAGAAGCAGCCTGTAGACCAAAATATAGAGGCTCAATTAGTAAGTTTTCCTTGAATAATAACTTTTTTTTCGTCTACTCATTTCTGCCATCATTCACTTGGCCCATTTGGGAAACCTCAACCAAATATCTTCTTTCCCCCTTTCTGCTAGCAAGAAGAAAAATCTTCAGGCCCAGTTGGCAATATCTTGAAGTGGTTGGCACTGTTCGAGCTGCCTCTGTGAAAGAAATGCCCAAAGGATTCCCATCCCCCCAGGCCTAATCCAAAGACCGAGTTATTTTAACAGATTGAAAAGAAACTTGAAGAGTCAGAGTCATGGCAGAAGATCCTGAGGTCCCCAGGTACAGTTTGGGACTTTGCACCAGCTCTGCTTTGGTTGATTAAAGCAGGAGTTGGAGGCCCCTGAGAGCCAATTAGAAAATAAAGTCAGTGTGAGGATGAGAAAAATGATTCCAGAAACTACCAATTAAAAGTGAATGGATCCCACACCACCAAGGGACCATGACTCAAACTATTGCATCAGCCAAGTTGCAGTACCAATTCCCCAAACATGATGAGGGAGCAAAAGGGAGGGAGCCAGAGGAGTTTCACACACTGGCAAGTGTCCACTTCTTACCCCAAGTGCATCCATCCCTGGCAAATTAAAGTGTAAGTGGTATCTCTTGATTAGCCACGTAGAAAACCCAAAGAACATGCCATGAGGGCAATAGGCTCTGTAGGCTGGAAAGCAGACCCAGTGGAGTTACACAGGGTGCTGCTGACACAGCAGCCCTGCTACCGACTCTGAATCACACCTGTCAAGTCAGATCACACATGACTCATTGACCTTGGTGTAGCACAACACTACTGCCATGATTACACTCCCTCACCCCATGCATGTAAGATACTTGATGATTTTCACACATGTTCACAAACAGCACTTCATTCATTGTCACAAAATCCCTGTGGGTTTTGTCCGGTGTGTGTTAGTATTTCCATCTAGGAATTTAAAGAAGTTAATGCTGAAGTTCAAGACAGGTGCCTAATATCACACGGATTTGCATACTTTAAGTGATGGGCCACTATGCTCATATATACATAGACTATCTCTAGAAGAAAATATGAGAAAGTGGAGCAGTTACTACAGCAAGGGAACTAGGGGTCAGGAATGGAAATTAAACTTGCTTCTGTTACTCTTTTTATGACTTTACAATTTTATAGTCTTGTATATTTAACTTCCTGAAATTAAATGAAAAAGAAAGATATAATTAAGGAGTAGAAAACCACAATCCATTTCTCTTCCCACTGCATAATGCTGCCTCCCCTGCAGGGTAAGAAGCCAGAGTAGCTTTCTTTCTCTTGTATCCTCCCACTTCTTCCCCATTCCATCACCTCCATCCACATATACATACACAAACACAATTTTCTACGAGAAATTTCCCATTAATGCCTGCTCTGTGCATCTTCCAGGAGCTAAGAATGTGCTGAAAACCAAACAAGTGATAAGGAAAGTGAAAACATGATTCTTGCTTATAGATTGAGTGATCCTAATGATAGTTTCATTTGGAAAAAATATAGCATCTTTGTCCAATATTTTAAGAGAATAGAAATATAAACAAACACTTCAGCATAAAGAATCAAGTATAGGGGCACCTCAGTGGCTCAGAGGGTTAAGCCTCTGCCTTTGTTTCAGGTCATGATCTCAGGGTCCTGGAATCAAGCCCCACATCAGGCTCTCTGCTCAGTGGGGAGCCTGCTTCCCCCTCTCTCTCTCTCTCAGCCTGCCTCTCTGCCTACTTGTGATCTCTCTCTATGTCAAATAAATAAATAAAATGTTTTTTAAAAATAAATAAATAAAGGATCAAGTTTAGAAAGAATGAAAGCCACAAAACCTGCCAGTACTAGGGACTGTGGCTCCCTAATACTCAACAGGCTGGCAAGTCACTGACTGAAGGGGAAGAACTCTCTTCCCTGAATATCAGGGGAGATTCCTCCACTTGATATAGTGAGATGGGCTTCCACAAGAAGAAAAGGTGAGAGCACATATGACACAATGGCGATTGCAGCTACACACATCTAGAGACCAAACAGATAAAACTAAATTGATAGAGAACTGGAAGATATTGCCCATCCCACCACTTGCAACAATAATACTCTGTATCTACTAATCATAGATGCAGGTAGAAGGGTAAGCAGGAAAAAAAGTGCTGGAGCACTTGGGTGGCACAGTAGGTTAAGCATCCAACTCTTGGTTTTGGCTTAGGTCTTGATCTCAGGGTCATGATATTGAGCCCCTGTTTAGGCTCCACACTCAGTGTGGAGTCTGCTTAAGACTCTATCTCCCTCTCCCACTGCCCTTCCCACACACACTTGTGCACCCCTGATGCTCTCTCTCACTCTAAAATAAAGGAATAAAGTATTTTATTTAAAAAAAAAAAAGAAATTAAATTAAAAAAAAAAAGAAAATGGTGACAGAATCCTGACACCAAGAGGCAGTCATCAGTTTGGACTACAACTCTTCTAAAGTTTGTTCATCTGTTCCATTTAAATTTATTGAGCACTTGTGTCAGGTACAGTGCTAGGATCTAAGACCATGAAAATGAGTAACTTCAAAAAGCTCATAGCCCACAGGAAATTAGCAAATAATTAAAATACAATGTCATAAGTGCTCTGAGAGTATAAAGACAGACACATTAAAATCTGCTTCCAGTGAGCCCAGGAAGTTTTTATAAGAAATGTAACATTTAAACTGAATCTCAAAGGACAGTTAGGAACTCTCCAGTGGGGGGGGGACAACACATCTCAAGCAAAAAGAATCACATGTGCAAAAGTACTGAGGTATGAAAGAGCATGGAAAATTTCCAGACATTAAGAATATGTTGAGGGTGGGCGCCTGGGTGGCTCAGTGGGTTAAGCCGCTGCCTTCAGCTCAGGTCATGATCTCAGGGTCCTGGGATCGAGTCCCGCATCGGGCTCTCTGCTCAGCAGGGAGCCTGCTTCCCTCTCTCTCTCTCTCTGCCTGCCTCTCCATCTACTTGTGATTTCTCTCTGTCAAATAAATAAATAAAATCTTTAAAAAAAAAAAAAAGAACATGTTGAGGGTGCCATGCATTAGGATTATAAGGAGAAAAGAGCAGGAATGAGAAAATATAAATAAGCAGACAAAACTTGAAGGCTGTGGCCATGTGAAGGAGTATCTTGCTGGAATTATAGAACTGTTGAAATTAAAGAACTGTTGAAAGTTTTTAAATAAGGAAATAGGGTAGTCCCTTTAACAACCACAATATTGTTCCAAGACCCCCACTGAATCCCTGAAATCCTGGAGAGTACCAAACTCTATATACACTGTTTTTTTCCCCATATATGTACATGTATGATAGTGAAATTTGTAAGTGAGGCATTGTATGAGATTAACAACAGTAACCAATAATAAAATAGAACAATAGAACAATTATAACAACATGCAGTAATAAAGTTATGTGGTCTTTCTCTCAAAACATCTTATTGTACACAACTTTCTTCTTGTGATGATGTGGGATGATACAATGCCTACATGATAAAATGAAGTGAGGTGAATGACACAGGCATTGTGATCTAGTGTCAACCTACTAATGGCCTTCTGACAAGTCATCAGAAGGATCACCTGTTTCCAGACAGTGACTGATGAGGGTAACGGAAACAGCAGAAAGCAAAATCGTGGGAGCGGAAACTTGGATGAGGGGGGACTACTGTAATGTCAGACTGTCAAACAGTCTGATGTCAAACATCAGACTGATGTTTGAGAAAGGTGAAACTGTTGGCAACATTTGCCATTTCTGAAACAGCAGCAGAGCAAATTAGCAGAATAGATAATCCTATAAGATCTGAAGCCAGGATCACAGGGGTCAAATGATAGCTGCCATACAGTTGGAATATCAGTGTAATTGAGTGTTGTCCTGCTGGTCTCTGCCTGTCCTATACCACAGAGGACATAAGTTAACTCATTTAAATCTCACAACATTCCTACAGGGTAGGTAGTGAAATTATCTTTATTTCACAGATGGGGACACTGAATCTCAGAGAACTAAGAAACTTGACCACAGCCTTTGGAGCAGAATAATAGTTAAGATGTCAAGTCCCGGGGCTCTTGAGTGGCTCAGGTATTAAGCGTCTTCAGACCCTGATCCCAGGGTCCTCGGATCGAGCCCCACATTGGGCTCCCTGCTCAGCAGGAAGCCTGCTTCAAACCCTCCCTTTCCCCCTGTTTGTGTTCCCTCTCTCACTGTGTCTCTATCAAATAAACAAAATCGTTTTTTAAAAATGTCAAATGCTGGCTCTGTGGCTTACTAGCTCATAAACTTGGACAAAGTTACTATTATGATCATTATTATTAAGAAGTTTTAAAATGGGGAAAAAAGATTTCAACTATTGAGAAAATAATTCTATTCAACTATTGAGAAAATAATGAAAATAGTAATTCATTGTAGGGATGCCTGTATGTCTCAGTGGGTGAGCAACTGACTCTTGATTTGACTCAAGTCATGATCTCACCATTGTGAGACTGAGTTCCATGTTGGGCTCTGCATTCAGCATGGAGTCTGCTTGAGATTCTCTCTCACACTCTCTGGTCCTCATCCCCACTCACACATGCACACATACTCAATCTTCCTCTCCAAAAAAAAAGGGGGGAGTGCCTGGGTGGCTCAATGGGTTAAAGCCTCTGCCTTCGGCTCAGGTCATGATCCCAGGGTCCTGGGATCAAGCGCCACATCGGGCTTTCTGCTCTATGGGGAGCCTGCTTCCTCCTCTCTCTCTCTCTCTGCCTGCCTCTATGCCTGCTTTTGATTTCCGTCTGTCAAATAAATAAATAAAATCTTTTAAAAAAATAAAAATAAAAAACCATTGCAATAATCAGACAAGAAATGCTGAACTACTGAGTTAAGATAATACAAATGGAAAGAAAATAAATGAGATATTTAGGAGGTATGATTAACATATCCAATGACAGACAGCATATAAGAAATGAAGAAGAAACTCAGACTTCACAAGTTTCTGACCTGGATAACTAAACATACATGAGGGCAGTTGCTAATATGGAGACAACAGAGGTGGATGCCAGAGATAAAGAGTTGTGTTTCACAGATTTGGGATTTAAAGTGTCTATGGCGCATACAGCCTAGTAAGCTGGTATAATTTTATCACAAGTGCTTAGAGAAACCATCTGGAAATAAAGATTTGGGAAAATTGGTAATTCATTTGGTAATTGAACACATAGCTCTGAATCAAACAGTGAAAGCAGAATGTTTCGAGGAAGAGAAGCCACAGGCCACAGGTAGAACTCCTAAGGCCACCATTGTTTAAATATGGGAAGAGGAAGTGTACATGCAGGAAGTAGGACTCAGGAAAATTCTGACCTCACACCAGGGCTATGCTCATCCACAAATCAGAAACAGTGCTTATACTGGCAGCGTTCACTGCGCTCATGGTTATTCTCTCAGATTGAGCACTCGGCATTTTGTTTCACCTCTCAGTTCTTCTCCTAATCACTATAATTAGGCCTCTTTTCCATTCCCTGCAGTACCTAGTTGTAAGCTTCAACTTCTGCAACCCTTGGAGGATCCTCCTCCTGGAAGTTCCGTGTTGGATTGCACTGTGTCAGCCTGCTGAGCTGGAACTACATTTCTAAGTATCCTCTGCCCTTCACAGTTCTGGTTTGGAGTGGGCCAAAAAAAGCAATTTTCACAAGACCTACAAGGTGGAAATCAATCAGTAGTCATTACTCCGAAGGTCGTTGTGGCAAGAGGTGGTGACAGACACAGAAGTGTCAACAAGTTCCAATTTGTTCTCACTCTCCCCTACTCTCCTGCTCTTCTTTATAATGGACGGGCAGGCCAGTGGTGGGCAGGCCATGCAGACTGTGTTTACAGTGGAATAGCCTCCCAAAGACACCTCCCTAACTTCCCTCTGCAGTCCCATTTCAGGGGCTGGTTGTGCTTGGCTTCTCTGACTGGCTGGGGACTCCTAACTTCCTCCTGCCCTCTGACAAGTGTAGAAGGTCTAATTTGTATGATAAATCCTTTATCCCGTAACTCATAAACGTTCTGCTCCCAATTATACCATGAACTGATATATTCCATCCTCTAATTCCCTAATTTTGATCCCTATATTCCATATTCTGTTAAGAATAGCGCAATTTCCACTGTCTCTCTTTTTTTTCAAGATTTTATTTATTTGTCAGAGAAAGAGAGAGAGAGAGCACAAGCAGGGAGAGCCACAGGTGGAGGGAAAAGCCTCCTGGGCAAGGAGCCCTATGGGGACTCAATCCCAGGACTCTAGGATCATGACCTGAGCCAAAGGCAAATGCTTAGCAACTGAGCCACCCAGGTATCCCTCCGATTTCTTTGAAAGGCTAGAGACCACATTGACCTGCAAGAGGAGCAACTACCAGAGCAGGAGCCCTGCACTATAGGCTCTTCACTCCAATAGAATACAGTTTCAGCATTATTATTCTGCATACAATGTGTCAGCACCCTCTACATTAGTTGAGTATGTCCTTCTTTCCTAATCCACCATCTAACCAGCCAGCCAGCTATCTGTCATTGAGTCAGGCAATGTCTAATCCTCCGAGGTATGTGATAATGTCTAAAGCTCAAAGGTAAGTATGATTTCGTGTCTATCCTTAAAAAGTTCAAACTATATAACCAAATATTTCTAACATAATAAAACATATGTCATATAATATAGAATGTACAAAGTGCTGTATCATTTCCTAAACATATGTTCCTAACTTTTTAATATGGTTTCCTCAGTCCTGGATGTCCTCTGTTACATTTCACATCAAATTCATAAGTAACTAACAAATATTTTGTTAAAATATGCTTAATATCTGTATGTTGGCTAATTGAATTTAAATTTTAAAAATGTTCAATATCACAGATAAAGTAATATAAATTTAAAAGAATGAAGTGTCATGTTGCCTATCAGATATAAAAACCATACACCACGTTATGAATACCCATTCTTGTAACAGTTGGGAAGGGAGAAAATCAATAGTATGAAGATACAAATAAAATTAATAAAATGGGAAAAAACTACAAAATATGGGGGTCAACAAAGTCAAGTTCTTTCAAGAGTTGTAAGAGACAAACTGCTGAAAGAAAAGATACAAAGTATGAATAAACAATATCAGTGGAGAAAAAGAGAACAAAAATTCTCATACCACAAAGAATAAATAAATAAGGAACATAATACAAATAATTTGGTAAATTTGAAAACTTAAATGAGATGGATAAATTACTAAAAATATAAAATATCACAATAAAATCAAGAGAATAAGAAACATTAAAGAATTTAAATCAGTAGTTAATCTTTCCATTAAAAAATGCCATGTGGTAGAAGACATGAATAGACATTTTTTCCATGAAGACATCCAGATGGCTAACAGACACATGAAAAGATGCTCAACCTCACTCATCGTCAGGGAAATACAAACCAAAATTACAGTGAGATATCTCCTCACATCTGTCAGAATGGCTAAAATTAACAATTTAAGAAACATATGTTGGTAAAGATGCAGAGAAAGCGGAACAATTTTGCAGTGTTGGTGGGAATGCAAACTGATACAATCACTCTGGAAAACAGTATGGAGGTTCCTCAGAAAGTAAAAATAGAGCTGCCCTACACTCCAGCAATTGCACTTCTAAGTATTTACCCAAAGGATACAAACACAGTGATTCAAAGGGGCACCTGCACCCCAATGTTTATTGCAGCATTATCAACAATATCCCAACTATGGAGAGAGCCCAAATGCCCATCGACTGGAGAATGGATAAAAATTCACACACACACACACACACACACACACACACACACAGAGAGAGAGGAATATTACTCAGCCATAAAAAAGAATGAAATCATGACACTTGCAACAATGTGGATGGAACTAGAGGGTATCGTGCTAAATGAAATAAGTCAGTCAGAGAAAAACCAACATCATATGATTTCACTCACATCTGGAATTTAAGAAACAAAACAGATGAACAGATGGAAAGAAAAAAAATGGAGACAAACCATAAGGGACTAACTACAGAGGACAAACAGGGTTGTTGGAGGGGAGGTGGGCAGGGGATGGGCTAGATGGGTGATGGCGATTAAAGAGGGCACTTGTGGTTTGTCTCCCTCCCAACTCTTAATCTCACAAAACAAACTGAGGGTTGCTGGGGGGAGGGGATTTGGGAGAAGGGGATGGGATTATGGACATTGGGGAGGGTATGTGCTTTGGTGAGTGCTGTGAAGTGTG
>NC_081569.1:49910211-49997472 GCF_022355385.1 Mustela nigripes | reverse complement strand
TAAACCTGGTGATTCACAGACCTGTACCCCTGGGGATAAAAATATATGTTTATAAAAAATAAAAAATATAAAAAAATATATATATGATGATTTTTTTCTAGAAAACAAGGAAATGAAATTAATAAACAGAATTAGGGGTCCATGTATGAACAATGGTCATGATGGTCATAAGACTGAAAAATACCAGTAAGAATATTTTTCCCTGCAACATTTAAGCTGTAGGAATATATTTTATATTAAGGAAAAAAATTGGATTTAGGGGCGCCTGGGTGGCTCAGAGGGTTAAAGCCTCTGCCTTCGGCTCAAGTCGTGATCCCAGGGTTCTGGGTTCGAGCCCCACATCAGGCTCTCCACTCAGCAGGGAGCCTGCTTCCCCCTCTCTCTCTGCCTGCCTCTCTGCCTACTTGTGATCTCTGTCTTTCAAATAAATAAGTAAAATCTTTAAAAAAATATATGATGAAGAAGATGGGATTGGGAGGGAGACAAAACATAAGTGACTCTTAATCTCACAAAACAAACTGAGGGTTGCTGGGAGGGAGGGGGTTTGGGAGAAGGGGGTGGGATTATGGACATTGGGGAGGGTATGTGCTTTGGTGAGTGCTGTGAAGTGTGTAAACCTGGTGATTCACAGACCTGTACCCCTGGGGATAAAAATATATGTTTATAAAAAATAAAAAATTAAAAAAAAAATAAAGAGGGCACTTGTTAGGATGAGCACTGGGTGTTATACATAAGTGATGAATCACTAAATTCTACACCTGAAACCAATCTTACACTATAACAGGAATTTTAAAAACTAACTAGAATTTAAATAAAAATATGAAACAACAACAATAAAAAAAGTCAGGTACTGATAATTTTATATGCAAGTTTTACCAAGAAAAAGATAAACTGATTTAAAATAAACTTTTTGGGATGCCTGGGTGGCTCAGTGGGTTAAGCTGATGCCTTCTGCTCAGGTCATGATCCCAGGGTCGTGGGATCAAGTCCCGAATCGGACTCCTTGCTGGGCAGGGAGCCTGCTTCTCCCTCTGCCTCTGCCTGCCACTCTGCCTGACTGTATGCTCGCTCTCTCGCTCTCTCTCTCTCTGGCAAATAAATAAAGCCTTAAAAAAATAAAATAAACTTTTCAAATAAACGTGTAGAAGAAATACTCTTTACTCATTGTATGAGGCTAGCATATGTTTCATATCAAAACAAGACTAGAGGGGCACCCGGGTGGTTCAGTGGGTTAAGGCCTCTGCCTTCGGCTCATGTCATGATCCCAGGGTACTGGGATCCAGCCCCGCATCGGTCTCTCTGCTCCGTGGGGAGCCTGCTTCCCTTCCTCTCTCTCTGCCTGCCTCTCTGCCTACTTGTGATCTCTGTCAAATAAATAAATAAAAATCTTTAATAAAAAAAAAACCAGACTAGATTATGTGCTTTTTATATACACTTGATCTTAGATTCTACACCTGTTTTGAGTATTTGCCATAAAAAGGTGTTATAAATTATCCAATGCTTTTTCTGCATTTAATGAGAAGGCAAATAATTTTTCTCCTTTAATCTGCTAATGTGGGAAGTAGAACACTCAACTTTTAATTAATAAACCAAACTTGCATTCTTGATACAAACCTTCCTTAGTCAGGATATGTATTTTTGTATATATTGCTGGACTCACTTGCATACAATATCTGTGGGTCATGAGTGAAATTTATTAGTTTGTGAGTTTACCCTTTTTATTAAATATTGAAAATATTTCCTTTAAGTATAGAAACAAGACCAGGATGCTTGTATTCAGCATCACTTGTATTCAGCATACTGGAGGTCATAACTACACAGAAAAGAAAAGGTAACATGTAAAAGGACTGGAAAGGAAAATACAAAACAGTCATTATTTGTATACTGAAAACCCAACAGAGACAACAAATTATTAGAATGAGAGATTCTGAAAAGGTCACAGCTATGAAAAATATATAAAACAGCCAGTTGGGGGCGCCTGGGTGGCTCAGCTGGTTAAGCATCTGCCTTCAGCTCTGGTCATGGTCCTAGGATCCAGCCCTGTGTCAGGCTCCCTACTCAATGGGAAACCTGCTTCTCCCTCTCCCTCTGCAGCTCTCCCTGCTTGTGCTCATGCGTGCTCTCCCCCTCTCGCAAATAAATAAATAAAATCTTGAAGAAGAAAAAAAAAAGCCAGTTGTATTTCTATTCCCACACATAGCAAATGTAACTTTTAAAATGACACTATTTACAATAGCACTGAATACTATTTAGGAATAAATTTAATAAAATATATATGAGGTGCCTGGGTGGCTCAGTTGGTGAAATGACTGCCTTTAGCTCAGGTCATGATCCTGGAGTTCCAGGATGGAGTCCCCCATCAGGCTCCCTGCTCTGCAGGAAGTCTCCTTCTCTCTTTTACCCTTCCCCCTCTCAAGCTCTCTCTTTGTCTCTCTCAAATAAAATCTTAAAAAAAAATAAAATATATGTAAGACTTTTGTGGGAAAAGTATATAATTATATTGAAAGACATTGAAGAAGATGTAAATAAATGAAGAAAATAATGGATAAGAAGATTCAAAGTTATAAAGATGTCTATTTTCCTAAACTGATCTATATATGGAATGCAATCCCTCCCTCCGCCCATTTCCCCTCCCCCCCTTCTCATTAACTCTCTCTGGGCGGTGGGGGGAATAAGTAGCTCCAGGTGGTGATGATGCAGTTGGTCTGGGGACCAGTCTTTTGAGAACCACTACTATTAAAGAAACTCTTAGACTTACACATTCAGGACATGTGCAGAATATTAATAATGTGCTACCCTGACAACAACAAGCCCAAACATCCTTGAACAGTAGGATGACTAAACTGTGGCACAATCATACAACGAAATATTTTCCAGCTGTGAAAATAAATGAGCTCGTGGAGAGGCACACAAGGGGTTCTAAGATACTGGGGATGTTTTAGTTTATAAGCCAGGCAGACATTTTCACAGGTATTCTAATTACTCTCTAAACTACGTACACATTTGTATACTCCCCTGAACATGTACTTCATCTTAAATCTTTTAAGTTCTGTTTCACTCTACTGTAGAGGTCGTTTTTAGTCAAACAGGCTTGAGCTTTAGAAGATAGAGAGGCCCACAGCCATCCCTAGGGCCCATCCGGCGCCCCACCTCAAAATTTCCATAGGCCCTCTCTGACCAATGTGCTACTCAAAACCAGGCACAGCTAAGAAAAACAGAATTCCAGGGGCCGCATTACCTCCTCACCTTCTTGCTTTAAATACAGCCCCCACCCACTGCCTCGAGGCAGACAGCCCCTCCTCTGCCCTCCTGCCTGCTGCTCCCTAAGGTGTAGTCAATAAACTTCTCTCCTTTTCTGCCTCAGGTCATTCTTTCACCACCTGCGCCACCAGCTTCCAACCGATGGCCGATGGCCGCCCCACATCTGGGGGCCCCCATCCAATAAAAACACCCCATTTAGGCACATTTTTCTACTGTCTGGTCCTAACACCAAGTATGTAAAATCACACCCAGGACTTAGGTAAAAGGGCAAGTGTGACTGGCTCTCATCTCTCTACTGACTCACACATCACACCACCCCCACAACCTCCCCAGTTGCTTTCAGCCTTTTCTCAACGCATTTTGTATCCCTTCAAGTTCCTGATTGCTCTCCCATGCCTGCCTGTAGGTCTCAAAATCAACGCCCAGAACTGCACACAAAACTCCACGTGTGGGCTGTGTTGAAAACTCCCTGGCTACTAGATTCACTGGTACAGTCGGAAAACAGAGCTTTTTGCAACTGTGCACATGGACTACTCATACTAACTTTATCTACTAAAATTCCCAGTAAGTTTTCGCACATGATGCTAAAGAGACACCTATGAAGTTGGCCTTTTGGGACCAAAACAATGACTTCAAGCTTTTATCTTAGATTCGCCCCTTGTAACTTCTTCAGTTTTATCATCCATTATTATCATCCATTTAGCTTATTTATCACCCATTCTCTGAGTAGTCCTCGGAGTTTTATATTCTTTATAAAATTAATGAGTCACCAATGATATTCAAGCCAATGATCAAGAGCTCAACAAGACCGTGGTACCTGAGTGGCTCAGTCAGTTAAGTGTCCCACTTGGTCTTGGCTCAGATCATGATCTCAGGGTCTTGAGATCAAGTCCCAAGTCAGGCTCCACACTCAGTGGGGTCTGTTGGAAGATTCTCTCCCCTATTCCTCCCCCTACCGTCTCCCTCTCAAATAGATAAATAAATCTTAGGAGGAAAAAAAACTACTACAAAACATCACTATAATCTAAAGGAACTGAATAGCTCCCTCTGGTCTTGCAGCCCAGTAACACTATTAGAATATTACTGTCCTCTTGTACCATGGTGAGGGCCACCCCTAGGGATGACAGAAGGATGAAATGGTAGGAACCTATTTCCCAGTGACTTTGTGGGGTTACCATTCCTGCCTTGGGCTGCCTGTTGTCAGAATTCTTTTAACTGGAAGAGAAATGAACTATTTTATGTGAAGAAAAAAAAAGGTGGTGTGGGGTGGCAGGGGAGAGTACAGATTGAAGTGATCCTAAAACCAAAATCCAAGCTTGGAGAGAATAAAGCCAAACTACAGTATTATTTTTCTCCAAACAAATTTAATTCTGTTCTAGCCCCAAAGAAGGGGAAGAACCTAAAGTTTAAAAATAAAAATAAAAATTGAAAAAAAAAAAAAAACAAGCCATTAAAAAATTAAGCCCCCTCCCTCAGCAATAAATACTGAAATGATATATACACATGAGGCTTAGGAGGGAGGCAAGAACAAGAACCTTGGGAACACCATCCCATGGCAAGATCCCACACTTCTACCAACTCCATGCTCTTTGCCTAAAACACAGAAGAGCAATGAAAGAGGCTGCAGGGATTACACCAAGGAGTGTGTGGCCTCAGGGAGAGCTTGAACAGGATAAAAGGAGGAAAAGAAGAGACACATAGTGTCTCACAGGGCAGAGGAAAGGAAAAGTCATCATCTCAAACATCCCCCGCGGCCTGGCTGAGTCACGGGGTGTAGGTGGTCCAGTTGCTAAGTGCCCGTGAGCTTCTCCTCTCAACCCGACTCCTTAGCATGCAAGTCAGGTAAGGTCATTCACACTGGGGCCGAGATGCCACTGTGGCAGCAGCCTGACTGCTGGAACCCTGAGGCTTCCCATTCACCACCAGCAGGAGGGGTGTCTCCACACGAACACTGGAAAAGGAATAGTCCTAGAAAAGACAAACACACAGAGGCTCGTTACAGATCCTAAGATGGAAGCAACTTCAGCACAGGAATACACCAGTGGGGCTTTCTCCCCATTCCTTCCCCCTCAGGACATACACCCTTACCTCTATCTCACATTAAAGAAACAAAGCTGAGCTACCATAGGGGGGTCTTTTTCCCCAAGTTTTCAATCTTCAGAAGGAAGATCTGGGGAAAGTAACACGCCAGTAACACCACTACAAGAATGGAACAATTCTCTGAAAAAAGACAGGTTCCGGCAAACAGCCTAGCAAAAGGGCACCACCACCAGCTCTCACAGAATCTGCCCTTCCTGTTGTTTCCTGACAAAACCAGATACACAGAGGGACACTGGGCAGGCTCAGTCAGTGGAGCATGAGACTCTTGATCTCTGAGCTGTGAGTTCGAGCCCATGCTGGATGTAGAGCTTACTTAAAAATAAAATCTTGGGGGCATCAGAGTGGCTCAGTCATTAAGCATCTGCCTTCAGTCAGGTCATGATCCCAGGGTCCCGGAATCAAGCCCCACATCAGGCTCCCTGCTCGGTGGGGAGTCTGCTTCTCCTTCTCCCTTTCCCCCTGTTGTGTTCCCTCTCTCACTGTGTATCTCTCTGTCAAATAAATAAAATCTTTTAAAAATATAAATAAAATAAAAGAATCTTAAAAACAAAAACCCAGATACACAGAGCCACCAGTAAAAATTCTGAGAAACTCTAAGTTCAAGTGTTTGTAAGGCCCGAAATTAATCTGCCAAATATAAATTCGAGTTAACTCTCCTTTTGCATCAGCAGGAAGAAACAGAATGTGTAGTTTAGACATTCTTCTAATAACAGAAAAGAGAGCTCCCTTTACCAGTTCAAATGTATTTTAAGTTATAAAACATGTTAAAAAAAGATCTTTATCCAAAAAATACTTTCCCACCAGGAGTGTGAAGGCAGCCCTTTTAAGTCAAAGTAATGAGGTGAATTAAATCAAATTTTTTTAACATCCTAACAGGAATATGGGCAATAACCAAAAAAAGAAAAAAAAAAAGCTGATTTATAAAAGGAATATAGTCAATAAACATCTGATAAAATGTCCAACCTCACCAATCATCAAGAAACCAAAGCAAAACAATACTGATGCTGTATTTTTCATGTAAAAGCAGCATATAATGTTTCAAAGGTTTCTCCCCAGAGCTGAGAAAACTACAAAGAAACACTCACTCACATCTACTGTTCGTTAAGAACTGGTACGACATTCCAAAAATTAACTTGGCAATATGTAGCAAAAGTCCTAGAATTCTGCATACCCTTTAGAGCCAGAATTCAACCTTAAAATTCATTTAAGTAAATAATCCTGAATACAGACAGATACAAATTTTTTCACTACAGTACCTTTATGACAGGGAGAAATTAGAAATAATCTATATCTGGGGGCAGTGTATTTTTTCTGTAAATGGCCAAGTAACAGTTTAGGCTTTCGGGCTCTACAGTCTCTGTCACAGAACTATTCAACTCGAACACTGCAAAAAGCAGCCACAGACCATCATGAACAAATGAGCATGGCTAGGTTCCAAAAAAATTAATTTGTGGACTCTGAAATATGGGTTTTCTGAATTTTCAGGTATCACCAATTATTGTTCTTCTTCCAATTGCTTTTATTTGAAAATACAGACACTATTCTTGTCTCACAGACCATATGAAACGGGCAGGGAGCCAGATTTGGTCAATAGGCCCCCAGCTGTCAACCCCTAATCTAAATGTGAAAAATGGTTAAACAGCAACTCATGTAAGATTTCTGTGATGATGAAATGAGCCAGTACAGGCAAAAAAGCTCTTAACCCAGCATCTAGCAGTCAGTTAAGTTTTCAGTAAATGTTAACTATCATCATCGTCCTTATCACCACCTCTGCGTGTCCATTTAAAACAATGTTGTAGAATATGTAAAAACACAGGGAATGTTCACAAACATTACATATACTATTCCGCTCTTTTTAAAAATAACATATGAATGTGCATGTACAGATTTATGAAAAAAAAAGACGAGGTGTACAGATGAAACCACAAACAGTAATAACATCTGAGTGATAATATTTTGGTCCAGTTTTTAAAAAATTTTTGTTGAGATAACTGGCATCTAACATTGTGCAAGTTTAAGGTTTAAACACGTTTATTTAATGAATTTATATCATGGAATCTGATGACCACCACGGTGCTAGCTAACACCTCTATCGTGTCATTGCTTTTTTTGTCATGGGAACAATTAAGATCTAGTCTCTTGGCAGCTCGGAAGTATATAATACCATGTTGTTGTCTGTAATCACTGTGCTATGCATTAGGTCTCCAGGACACATTTATCTACTGCAAGTCTGACCCTTAAACAATATCTCCCTAATATGCCCACTCCCACAGCCCCTGGCAACTACAATTGTAGTCTCTGTTCTCCTAATTTCAGCTTTATTACTTTCCACAGAGAAGTGATATCATACAGTATTTGTCTTTCTCTGTCCAGTCCTTTTTTAAAATTCTTTTTGTTTACCAGTAGTTTCCCTTTTTAGTAAAAAAAAAAAAAAAAAATTACATGTATGCATACGTATACACACATATATATACATATATATGCATTATTTTACATATTTGTTAAAGCAAATAAACTCGGCTCCACTTTCAGAGCCTATGAGCTGGGAACAAATCCTGGCCATCACTCACTTTTCCTTTGTGCTGAATTTGGTGAAGCCGGAGGTTGGGCTCGGGAATGGCTACAGAGTCCCCAATGAGCACTCCCCAACTCTGTACCATGTTATACACCATCACTGCATAGCAAGGTCCATCTGAATCTACCAGGCCAAATGTACTGCCAGGTTAAGATGGGTTAAGGGAGGGGTGGGGAGGAAAGTGGGCAGGAAAGAAGAGCAAAAACAGTGGTTTTAAAATACCAACAAAATAAACAAATGCTTTCTCAGTTACTTAGAACACTTATGACAGGTAACCATCATCCACAACGCACATCTGAGTCCTCATTTTTCATACATATATAATATCTTTGATAAAGATTACGCACAAGACTCATCAGTCACTTTGCCACACACTTGAGATGTATGCACACTGGGACCATTCAAAAAATACTAATAATGAACCAGCTCAAAATGTGGCAGCTGCAACTTTATTCATGGTCTATCAATTTAACCATCATAACCTTCCAATTCTCTAAGCATCACCACCAATGTCACTGAATCCCACAAACTTTCAGTGATTACAGATCATGTGTCAAGCTTTGTGCTTAGTGAGAAGACACTGATCCAGCTGTGAGTAAGCTTACAGTCTAGCAGGAGTGAGACACTTAAACCGTCACTTACAAGACAAGTGTGAGAGGTGCTAGAACAGTTTCTCCCTCATGCTGAGTTCAGTGAGGCCAAAAGTGGGACCATGGGAACCCAGAGGAGAAAGCAGGGAGGTTTCCTTGAGAAGGAGAGCCTCAAATGGAATGTAAAGGATGAAAAATTATCTGGGTTACAAAAAGAAAACTAATCCTCAGTAGGAACAGAAAACCTCTGGGGGAATGGGAATAGGAATTACCTGGGAAGGAACAGAAGAGAACTTTCTGAGGTGCTGGTAAGTAATGCGCTCTATCTTGACAGGTGTTTGGGGTACATAGATGTATGTTAGTCAAAATTTAGCAAATGTACACTAAGACTTGTATATTTCATTCTACATAAATTTTACATAAAAAGAAGAAAACTAAATACTGAACTCTAGTTAATGATTACATGCTTAAGTATTTAGGGGAAAGTATGTTGATCTTTGCAATTTACTCTGCAATGCTCCAAAAATAAGATGGATTAATAGATTAATAAGGGGACATAGAGATACATGAGGAACCAAGTAAGGTATTAGTGGTAAAATATGGGTGGTTGGGTATGCAGATTTTTTTTTAAGATTTATTTTTTAAGATTTATTTATTTGTCAAAGAGAGAGAGAGAGAGCACAAGCAGACAACGGCAGAGAGAGAAGCAGACTCCCCATTGAGAAAGGAGCCCGATGTCAGACTCGATCCCAGGACCCTGGGATCATGACCTGAGCTGAAGGCAGCCACTTAACCAACTGAGCCACTGAGGCATCCCTGTTCACTGCAAAATTCTTTTAATTTTGCTGTGTTTGAAAAGTTTAAAATAAAATGTTGGGGGGGGAAATGTGAGTTGTATCAAGAAGCAGCCAAAAAGGGGCACCTGGGTGGCTCAGTGGGTTAAAGCCTCTGCCTTCAGCTCAGGTCATGATCCCAGGGTCCTGGGATCGAGCCCCGCATCGGGCTCTCTGCTCAGCAGAGAGCCTGCTTCCCCCTCTCTCTCTGCCTGCCTCTCCACGTACTTGTGATCTCTGCCTGTCAAATAAATAAATAAAATCTTTAAAAAAAAAAAAAAAAAGAAGCAGCCAAAGGGGGCGCCTGGGTGGCTCAGTGGGTTAGGCCTCTGCTTTCGGCTCAGGTCATGATCTCAGGGTCCTGGGTTCGAGCCCCACATAGGGCTCTCTGCTTGGCGGGGAACCTGCTTCCTCCTCTCTCTGCCTGCTTCTCTGCTTACTTGTGATCTCTCTGTCAAATAAATAAAATTAAAAAAAAAAAAAAGAAGAAGCAGCAGCCAAAGGATTATCCAGACAGACATGAGCTGTGTGTAAAGGTATGGAGGCATGAAAACAGCCGTTCTGGAACTACAAAACTATGCCAAGACAGGAACAAGAGGCACAAGCAGGAAAGTGAAAAAAGAGAATGGAAAGAGGCAGGCACAGAGCAGATTATGAAGGACTTTGCATGCTAAGCTAACCTAAGAGTTCAAACTTTATCCTGAAAGTAAGCACAGGAGTAAGAAGGGATTTTATACAGGAAATGGCATCTAACATTGTGTTGCTTCTCTACACTGTGAAAATATTTCTCCGCACTGTGGAGCACTGGACAAAAAAACAAGGAGTCCAAAGACCTGTCTGGAGAAGCAATAAGGGGCTACATTGTGTCCACAGAGAGAGGGAGGTAGGGGAATGTATTGGACTTGATGAGTGCCATAATGCATGAGAATGGAGAATTCCAGAACAACTTCCAGAAGTCTTAATTAAGTGACTGAGCAGAAGTGCACCACTGATTGACAAGGAAGTCAGGGTGGAGAAACGGTTTAGAGAGAAAGAGAAAGCAAGCAATTTTGGACATAGTGAGTTATACATTTCTGTTGGGAGCCCAGAGGCAGCTGGATATAGGAATTCAAAACTTAGAAATGAGGCTTGGACTGGTGATACACCTGTGAGCATTATGGGGGCAGCCACAGCCTTG
Source organism: Mustela nigripes (assembly GCF_022355385.1). Classification (NCBI taxonomy): domain Eukaryota; kingdom Metazoa; phylum Chordata; class Mammalia; order Carnivora; family Mustelidae; genus Mustela; species Mustela nigripes. Next base: position 49,986,936 of record NC_081569.1, on the reverse strand, counting down.
GATTTATACGACATCACCAAAGGAGAGGACCTCTAAAGATGGGAAAGAACTGGGGCTCATGCCACCACTTGGTACACCCAAATTCATAACCAACACTGCAAGCAAGCCCAGCACTCTGCTAGTGAATCCAATCAAAGCCTCAGAACCCTCTACACAGTATGCTAGGCAGCCACAGCTAAGCGATAGAAGCTGGCACCTATTTGCCATCCTGGTAAAGGGAGAAAAGAGGAAAGGACAAAAACAGCATCTTTCTGGACTTAATATTTGGAAGTTAAGAAAAAGAGAAACCGAGGAGTGATAAAATATTTCCTCAAGACCCCCTAAAATCCACATTTGTCCATCTCTCCTTCTCATTCCTCTCAGTTTTCAGGTCTGCTCTAGTTAACTAAACTTTTCTCTACTACTTTCTTGCTCTTCAACTCGTGCATCTCTAGAGAATGCCATGGAGAAAGTTCAGGCATGTAACAGGAAGTATTTGGATTTGGATGAAGCAGAAAAGATATGAAAAGGAAGAGTGAGAAGGAAGTCAAAATGTTGTAAAGCCACGCAGTGGAAGCCACTGGACCAAACACTGGTGATGCTAGACAAAATAAATTCAGTAGAAAACCAAAAAAGGAAACCATTCAACAAGGGATCAGAAAATAAGGGTAATGACATGGACTAAACTGGAATTTTTCAAGAGCTAAAAATGTTTTAAGTGAAGGACACCTGGGTGGCTCAGTCAGTTAAGCCTCTGCCTTCAGCTCAGGTCATGATCACAGGGTCCCAGGATGGAATCATGCATTGGGCTTCCTGCTCAGCGAGGAGCCTGCTTCTCCCTCTCCCTGTGCTTGCTGCTCCCCCTGCCTATGCTCTCTCTCTCTCTCTGACAAATGAATAAAATCTTTTAAAAAAATAAATATCTAAGTGCCTAGATGGCTCAGTCAGTACAATGTGTGACTCATGACCTCGGGGTTGTGGGTTCAAGCCTGCACTAAGAGTGTACAGAATACTTAAAAATAAAATCTTTTTTTTTTTAAACTATTTTTTTTTTTAATTTATTTATTTGACAGACAGAGATCACAAATAGGCAAGATCACAAGAAAGGAAGAGAAGCAGGCTTCCTGCTGAGCAGAGAGCCTGATGCGGGGCTCCATCCCAGGATCCTGTGATCATGACCTGAGCCGAAGGCAGAGGCTTTAACCCACTGAGCCACCCAGGCGCCCCAAAAATAAAATCTTTCAATGAGTCACTGAACACTGTATCAAAAACTAACAGTGTAGGGGCGCCTGGGTGGCTCAGTGGTTTAAGCCTCTGCCTTTGGCTCAGGTCATGATCTCAGGGTCCTGGGATCGAGCCCCACATCGGGCTCTCTGCTCAGCAGGGAGCCTGCTTCCCCCTCTCTCTGCCTGCCTCTCTGCCCACTTGTGATCTCTGTCTGTCAAATAAATAAATAAAATCTTTAAAATAAAAAAAAAACTAACAGTGTATTATGTTTGCTAATTGAACATAATAAAAATAAATAAAAATAAAATCTTTAAAAAATACATATTTTCTGAGAGAATGTTCTTAACTCATTCTCTCTGCTAGACTGTAAGCACCTTCACTTGGATCCTTTACATTTCACTCCCTACCACACATATATCAGATGCTCAAAAAATATTTGTTGAAGAACATCTAAGACTATCTCCCCATCAGGCCTTAAATTCTAACCTAAAGCTAACCTTCCAGAACTGCCTAGGCATACCTAAGTCCCAACAGAACTGAAAACTCTCCCTCTTCCAACTTCTGGGATCATGAAAACACAAAGAGGCAGGAGAATTTCTAAGTTTTCAATACTAAAAACAGTATTCAAATTTTAGCTATGGATGCAGGACTCCAGAGCACCAAGATCTGGGGGGCGGGGGGGACAGGTGATGACAAAATCTAGGGAGAGATCTGTGAAACATCTCCTAGATAATACCTGCTCATAGGACAGTCAGAGAGCGAAGCAGAACGCACTAACCTGTGACCACCAACAACTTCCTCACTGTCAGAAAAGGGCCAGGAAGTAAGACCCATTAGTTCAAAAGAATGAAAAAGAGGAAAGGCAAGAGAAACTCACAAGGGGACTTTCTCCTCTGTGGTGAGGCTGAACACCACCTTTCCTAGGACCACGGCACCACTGTTCACCCCAGGCTGTAGGGCACTCAGTGGCTTAAGCTCCAGGGTCAATTTCTGTCCAGAGGCTGATTGGTAGCGCCCATCACCACAAGGGCCTAGATGGGCTGGGCGCAAGCTTCCCAGCATGCTCTGCAACTTTTTGGTCTTCACCTTTCCCTGCAAAGAAAAAAAAGAAAAGGAAAAAGATAAAAAGCTATAAACTAGTTACTGTGAGAGTCTATTCCTACCCACTTCTGTAGACAGAGTCACTACAAATGAAGCTTATTTTATTCTTATTGTATTGACCCCCAGGAGAAGAAAAGCAGGATCCAGACTTTTGACACCTTTACCTTGCTCTCAAGGAGGCTGGTTAATCTATTCAGGAATTCCAGAAGTTGCTGCTCTCGTCGCCGGGGCTCTGGCCAGGCAGGGTCCAGTGCTGCAGCCCGAGAGAAGCCCTCCAGGGCCTCCCCATAATTCTCTTCATATTTATGTAACTGCACAAAAAGTAAATGAAAACCTCCCAATTACATGTGTATCTAACACAAACTATGCCAGGGGGAGTAACAGCACAATGTGCTAGGAACCTACAGAAATAAATTGTTTTCTTTCTAGTGGTTTCCCTGATCTATGAGAAACAGCCTAAAGAAAGAATAATGCTTTACATCCCTCCTCCTGGCTCAGGGGATCACAAATCCTGAAGATGGAATCGTTTCAAAGATGCTAACTTCCAAATTCAAAGCTAGTTACGCTGCATACAGTGGGTCATTCTATTTTTGTATTTATAACGAACATTTCAGAAGAGTCTCCTAAACTGTTCCTCCATCCTCTGTGTACCCTCCTGCCTCCTCGGCCCCCTCCTCTTTCCTGCCATAGACTCGACCAGATCCTAAAGTCAAACTGGGCCAACCCTCTCTTGAAATAATGTGGCTTTTCTCTCATAGTTTGTACTCAGTCCTGTCCCTATGAATACTCAGTTATTATCCCAGGCAAAGACTTAGATGTCACCTAGGTGACTTGCAGATGACCACCACCCCACAGGTCTTACCGTTGCCCTGTTCAGATGAAGATCAGGATTGCTGCAAGCTGTCCTGTCAACCTTCTCCTGTAGCAGGAGAAAAGGACGATCAGTGGATCCTGTCTCATTCTTACGGATGGCCATGCCCAACATAGCCTAGTCCTCTCCCCCTGCAAAAATTTGAGTTTCTTCCTTGTCAAAATGTTACCTATACCCACACTGTTATGCAGTAACTGGCTGAGTGGTATATTACATAGTCTCTGACACCTTAAGGAGGTAAGGGTTTGGGGGTGCGTATGAAACTTTGAATATAATTTATCCATGCAATAGTACAAAAATAAACGTATAAATGCATTTTGATTAAAAAAAAATTTTTTAATGTTGATATAATGGTATAAATGAGAAAAGCCTAGAAAAGAAATGTCATCAATTAAATGCATTTCCTGTGCCCATTAACCCCGCTCCAGATACAGGTAGAAGCATGGTTCTACATTCAAGCCCCCTTCAAAATCCACTAAAAATCAAATTCTGATTCTCTAATTTAAATAGATGACCAGAAAAAACACATGAAAGTGCAGAGAGATGTGAAGAAACTGCTATGTTCATGGCCACGTTCAGCTTATTTTTCTGATTATGTTCATTGCCTAGCACATTATAAAAGTAAAAACAACATGGATTAAAACTGTTTAAATGGAGACACCTGGGTGGCACAGTCGGTTAAGCTGCTGCCTTTGGCTCAGGTCTTGATCCCAGAGTCCTGGGATTGAGTCCCGCATCGGGCACCTTGCTCAGCAGGGAGCCTGCTTCTCTTTCTGCCTCTGCCTGCAGCTCTGCCTGCTTGTGCACTGACTCTCTCTCTTTCTGACAAATAAATAAATAAAATATTTAAAAAAAAAAAAAACTGTTTAAATGGTTGGTTCAAACATGCTTAAAAATACAGGTTGGGTAAAGAAATCAAGAGTTAAAAGCAACAATTTAGTGGAAGTCAAATATAAAATTTTTAAAGAATACACCGTTACTATTTTTGAAAATGTAAACATCCACCAAAGTAAGAAATTAGACTAAAATATAACTCCTCTGCCTTCAAGTTCCCTGATGGAAAAAACGTCAGTCCCTCAACTACAAACATGAACAGAAGGTAGCTATATTCTCTATTCTGTCACACAGAACAAATAAGTAATACTAAGTTAAAAGGCAATTATTTAGGTCAAGACAAGCAAGAAAGCAAAAAATGAGAGATGAATATGAGACCCAAATAAAAACTGCTTAGAAGGCCAATGTGAACCTTCTTATAAGGAGTAATCAAGAGCTCAAGCCTGAAGGAATCCCCCATGTAAGCAACTGTTGATAGAAAAACAGCCTGAAAGGCCTAAGCAGAACATGAGCTCCACTGGATTGATCCTGAGGAAATGATGCAGAGTAAGCTAGATGCTGTTTCCTATTTTAAAGCTTTCATTTTTAAGTAATCTCTACACCCCACATGGGGCTTAAACTCACAACCCTGAGATCAAGAGTCTCATGCTCTACCAGCTGAGCCAGCCAAGTGTCTCTACTGTTTTTGATTTTAGCCTATGGGAAACCCAGAGTCATAGTGTCTCGTGGTTAATTGCAAGATAACACTTCATTTATACTTAAGTATTAGAGCTTTCATTTTTCTTTAAACACATATACAAATATTAATAAACATTATTTTTAATATAGACTTTTTTCCCCACCACAAAAGATGAACACATTGGGATGGGTTCTGGGATTTGGTCATAAGTGCCCGCAGGAAATCCAGGTAGTTCAAAGAGCTATCTAGCACTGAGGCACCCTTTAAGTAGCTGCTAATACCCCAGTTATAAGAAGAAATAAGTCACCCCTGCAGACACAGCTTTGCAAAACCATGCACAGTTGATGCCACTGATTACCATCCATGTTGCTTGCTAAAGAGCCACACAGAAATCTGAATGACACTCTTGCTTCTGTTGTGACCATAAATACTTACTGCTTGGGCATAGGCACTGAGGGCTTGCTGGGAGATCTTAGGGTTCTGGCCAGTATTGAAGTAAAGAGAAAGATATGCATTCCCCAAAATATCTGAAAGAGAAACAAACGGATTCTGGTTCCTCGTGTAAGGTGCTTGGAAGTCACCACTCCACCCTGGTGGACTGAAAAACCCACAACTCTTCTTGGATCCATAAGACAGGGAAGAACACAGGGCAAACTACTGCCCCTAAAACTGGAGACAGACAGGCAAACATAGGTCCTGTGGCTCACCAGGGCAGAAACTCACAAGGCGCAGGAACCAGTGCTGAGGTAGGAACACCTCAACTGTAACTGACGAAGAGCTGAGGGTTCAATGTGACCAAGTCAGGGAGTCAGAAACTCCCGGGGTCCCAGGCATAAGGAGGTCCCCACAATATTGTGAGATTTACCTCCAAAAGCTCAACCAGATTCGTACAGCAAGTATCCAAGAAAAATCCCCTTCTTTCCCCTACTTCCAGCAGGGGAAATGGGAGAAAGAACTGTTACGAAATATGCTACAGCACCCTGTTCTTCACGAGGCCTGCTCTCAGAAGAAACTAGCTAACTAGAGCCTAACTAACCTAAGGAAGGAAAATTTCCATCTGGCTGTAGCCATCCATATGGGGGAGGGGAGGCACCCAGCCGCAGCCCACTCAAGCCACCCTGCCCCACCTAAGTAGGGGAAAAACCCTGAGAAACACAGTGGTGAGTCACCTCAGAGCCCAGGTTCAGGATATGACCTATTTTGGTTACCCTGAAAAGACTCTCTGAAAGGTCCCCCATCTGACAGACCCCAGTGATAACACCATATTTAGTATACTCCAAATTCCACTGGGATAAAGAGGTGAACACAGAGCCAAAGCAGAAACCTGAGCAGACTGCACAAAAGCCCTGCCTTGCTTATGTAGAAACATAAGGGTCCTCTCTTGGACGAAAAGATCCAAGACTTCCTAGAACCGTGGTTCATCAAAATACCTATCAGGCTTCTTCAAAACAAAGATGCCCAGGCTTGACATTAAAAATCAGACCCAATAGGCGGGCTCCAGAAGATTCTGGCATGTGTGGCCATGTTGAGAACCACTGCTCTAGAAACTTGTGGGACTGTGGGAGATCTTTCAAGAGCACTCACACCAGGAGCGGCCATCGTGGACATCCATCTGCACAGCCAACTTAGCCTGTCGGACACTGTCCATGACATGACGAGAATGTTCATCTCCAGTGTCAGTCCGCAGCTGGCGAAGCACCATGGACAGGTTTTGAAGAGAGACCTTGTTCTTGCACTACAAACAGAGAAGACACATACACAACCTTCCTGATTCTAATCCCCTTTCCAGATCTTTTCTTAATCTTCGAAATCTAATTTCTCATCTTGATTCTTAGCACTGTCTACAAGGATCAACTTGGCTGTTAATTTTTCTTCACTTCTCATCTACCCCTGAAACGGATCCCATCATCTTCTTCCTTTCTCAGTCTCTATCCCTGTTTTCCTCAGCCACGTCTGCTCCCCGACTCTTCCTCCCCTCTGATTCCATTCTCCTAGTTCTAGTACAGTCCTATTCTGGTATTCACATCCTAGGGACATTCACAGAACCAAAAGAATGTCGGCCTTCCCATCTGTGTTTCCCCAGATGGCTCACATGGGTCAGGGCTCCTGAGAAGCAGGTGTGGGCAGCCGCAATATCGCCTTTCTTCCAGTACACCTCTCCCAGCTGGTTCCAGGCTTCCACCAGCTTGGGCTCCAGCTTCACAGCCTTTGACAGAAGCTCCTCAGCCTTAGGACTGTAGTCTGGAGTCACATTCAGTGCCTTCCCAGTCAGCATCAGAACCTGTGCCTTGCCCTGGACAGAACCTAGGAGGAAGGGGAAAAGAGGAAATTGGAAAAACCCAGGCAGTCTTAGAGAAGACCAGAGCACTTTTCTCAAGAAATAACCTCAGATCAGCCCCAGGAATGAAATAGTTGAAGAAAATCTTTATGAACAAACCACTTATTGAAAGCCTATCAAGGCAGAGTAGTATGTTAGGTAATGGGGAAACAAAGAAAGTATTATCCCTACCTTGGAAAGGTTTACAATCTAGTGGAGAGGACAAAGCATATTCATGGAAGATTAAAACAACAATGAAAAGAGGCATACGCCAATAAATGGGCTTTACCAAGTGAAAAGGAGGGGCACCTGGGTGACAGTTAAGCATCCGACTCTTGATTTCAGCTCATGTCATGATCTCAGCATCATGAGATGAAGCCCCACATCAGGCTCCATGCTCAGCAGAGAGTCTGCTTGGGATTCTCTCTCTCCCGCTGCCCCTCCCTCACTGACTCCCCACCCCAAACAACATGCTTGCTCACTCTCAATCCCTCAAATAAATAAATCTTTAAAAAGGTTTTAAAAAGAAGTGAAAAGGAGAAAAGACAAGATCCTCCAGTTAAGAAAATGATGTACACAAAGACAGAGAGGCAGAAACCCATGTGGCATGTTCAAGGGAGAATAGATAGTCCAACCTGAAAGACACAAAAAGTTCCTCTGTTAAGTAAATAGTCAGAGATAAGGGTAGAAGAGAAAAAAAAAAAAAAACAAAGAAAAAAATGGTCAATGAGATCTGAATACCAAATTAAGGTGTTTAGACTTCAAGCAGTCAATAGTAGGAATCTTTGAATATACTTGAACCAGGAGGCAGGAAAAAAGGTAAGATTAAATACAGGAAGTAATATTTAGAAAGATAATTTTATGATCATTACATATACTAATTTGAAAGTAAAAGAAATTAGAGGCAGAAAGGTCAGTTAAGAGATTAAGGGCTCCTGGGTAGCACAGACAGTTGAGTGTCCATCCAGCTCTGGGTTTCAGCTCAGGTCATGATCTTGGAGTCTTGAGATCGACCCCTGAGTAAGGCTCACTCAGCCAACAGGGAGTCTCCTCCCCCTCCCCCTTGCCCATCCCCCAACTAACACACACACTCTCTCTCTCTTTCTCTCTCTCTCTCTCACACACACACACACAGACACACACCCTCTCTCTTTCCCCCCTTCTCAAATAAGTAAATAAATCTTTAAAAAAAAAAAAAGTAGTTTAAGGAACAGTTATGTTCTTTTATTTCATGGCATCTGCTATAATCAAACTTCAGAAAACATACTTTAAAGGACTAAAAGGTAGCCATCCTACAGAGGGGCCCTCAGAAGAAATACTCTGTTGTACCATCCTGTAGCAACCACAAATGGGATACAAAAGGGTTTACAGAGGGAGAGCAAAACTCTACCGCATTTCGGTGAAGGGCAGGGGGTTGCGCACTCCTTGCCATTCATACCCACTACTTCCTCCATCTGCTGCAGGGTCTTCTCCATCTCCTCCCGCACATCCTGTTGCTTCCTTCCAGCATCCTCAACACCATGGGTCTCGAAATAGCACTCTCGAAACGAATACAGCTGATCCACCAGTTCCTGGGAAGCATAAGAATGGTACCATTAAGAGGAAAGAATGCCAGACATGGAAATTGGAAACTGGCTAGCCATACCAGCTCTGTTCTAGAAATACAGATCTGCTCTCTCATTGAGGAATGACACAAGAGGCAAGCAGACAGGTCTCCCAAAATGCCACAGATCATGAAGAAAAGTAGCCAGGTCCCAGACCACTCTCGTGCGGTCCCCTGCCCGTCTCAGCACCATGATGATTGTTTTCTCTCCTTCAGCCCTAGCAAGGCTTCCAGCATGACTAAGCACTTCATGTACCACAGTCAAGAGGAGGGAAACACTTTGCAACTTGAGATAAAACAGAGTTAATAAGGTAATAAGGTTATTGGTCCCCAGAGCATAGAACTTCGAAATGCACCCTTAAAACTGGACTTCCTAACAAAAACAATCCTATCCCTGATTTTTCTTGTACTAGTTCCTGACCTTTGCAATGATGATGACCAACACAAGAGAACCATTGCTTTCCACAACAAACAGATCAATTTAAGTTTGAGGATCTTGGTATTTTTACAGGATTTTGTTTCTTTAAATATTTGTGGTTTTTGTTGTTTTGTTTTGTTTTTGTCAAGTCACCTTCTGGCTCTCTTGCATTTGACCCAAGTAAATGTTCCCTTTCCTACTTTTTTTTAAAGATTTTATTTATTTGTTTCAGAAAGAGAGAGAGCATGAGAGGAGAGAAGCAGACTCCCTGCTGATCAGGGAGTCTGACATGGGACTTGATCCTGGGACTCCAGGATCATGACCTGAGCTGAAGGCAGTTGCTTAACGAACTGAGCCACCCAGGCACCTCCCTCATTTCCTATTTTAAATGCCTCTGTCTCTGAGTCTTCCTGTGACAACAAAGCCTTTCCACTATCTATTCTTTACTGAAACTGACCAGCAGCAGAAATACGTAACACAGTTCTCTCACATCTTAACTACCTCTACATCATATCCTAAACCCATCTACCTGTCTCCTTCTCACTAGGACTATCCAGGACTAAATCAGCACCATTACTTGCCTGGACTGCTACAATAGCTTCTAACCTGGTCATCTTGTCTCTACTCTCTCCCATTCTCCTCATTGTAGTCAGGACGACCTTACAAAAATGTACATCACGTTTCCGTAGTGTAGTGGTTATCACGTTCGCCTCACACAAAAATATACATCACATCACAAACTGTTTTCCACTATAGAGAGAATAAAATCTAACTCCTAATCACAGCCTAGAAGACTGTACGATCTGACCTCACACTACTATTCACCCTGCCACAAACTTCCTCTCCCTTCACTCTCACATGCTCTCCCTTCTACAAGAATCAAGCCACACTGGCTTTCACTCAGTTCCTCAGATCCAGCAAACTCAATCCCACACTGGGGGTTCATACCTGCTATTCCCTCTGCCTGGACACTCTTTCCCTAGATCTTTGCACACCTCATTCCTCATTATCATTTAGACCTCAGTTCACTATAAACTTCTTAGAGAGGCTCTCCCTGACTACCCAAACTAAAGTAACCACCTCCTCTTCTGCCCACTGTTAATCATACTTATTTTTCTTCACAGTCCCTATCAGCTGAAATTAGGTGGCCTATACAGTAACAGTCTGTTGTTGTCTCCACCCCTAGAATGTAAGCTCCATGAAGGGAGGGTCCTAATCTCCCATCCCCCACGTTCAGAGCTATACCTGAGTGCCACAGAAGGGCTTAGGACGTGACAGGCTCTCATTAAAAAAAGTTGATGGAATGGCTTAACGAATCATCCCTGTCTCTAACACTCATGTGCTACACTTAATTTAAAACCCTGCCCACAGCAAAGAAAATGGACAGTACCCTCTGTAGTAGCAATTTTTCTCAAATATTCTTTGTGTTATTTTCAGGACTCAGCCTGCAGATTCTGATTTTAGAAGTTTTAGCAGAACCCAAACACCTTTTAACAAGCACCGCAGATGACTGTAATGAAAATGGCCTGTAAAACACACTTTGAGAAATAACCTTTTATGACATTCCTTCTGTCCTAAAATGACAAGGAAATACCACCATTCCCATGGATAGCAGTATCACTATCCTTTTCCTCTCCTCTACTCCATTCCCCCATTCCATTCCTGCACCACTCCTGTCCACCCACCCCAAGATACCCCAAGGTACTTGCTCAATCCATCTACCACAAATGAGCCCAGGAAAAGAGAGTTCTCAGCAAAACTTGTAACACAATTCCTTTTGCCCTGCAATCAGCATGGCTGTAAATTAGGAATTTTTGTGAGGGTTTCATTGTCTGCTTCTAGTCCTGAAAACGAATGTGCAAAATGAATATTTGGCTTTGTTGTTTTGTTTTGCTGGAGTGAACATTTTTAATAACTTCTTGTCTCATGGAAAAATTAATATATGTAAGTTGCTAAAATTCATGCAAGTACACATAAAAAAAATACAAAGTAAGAAGTTTCTCATTATCTCCCAAACAATCTCAGGGATAACCACTGTTTAGTATACATATACTAACATATATACACAATGCTTCCAATATGAAGCCAGGATTGATTTCGGCCAGTCACATTAGGAATTCCCCAGTCAGCCTAGGGAACGAAATTAAATTAATCTCAGTCAAGTGGAAGTAAAATAAAGTTCACACTCTAAAAGGTGTTATTATCTTAGTCTCCTCAAAAAAACAAACAAATCTCACCAATGTTTAAACTTTTGTATTACAAGCCTTTAAGCAGGTTATAAACCTGCCACAGGTCTAATGTTTATTCCAGAGGGAGGCATCTGGCCAGCTCTGTCTGAATGAAGGGCATGCGACCCTTGATCTCCAGGTGGTGAGTTTGAGCCAAATGCTGGGTATGGAGATTATTTCAATAAATAAAACTTTTCAAAAAATAAAAATAAAAAATAAATTCTAGGCTGTCTTAGAACACAAAGAACTCAGTTTCTGAGGTTTAAGGAAAATCTTGGGTCACTGAAAGAAGGTAAAGAGCAAACAAGCAGTTAGTGGCTACCTACCAAGTACAAAAGACTAGTCCTAGTCACAAGGGCAACTGGGTGGAATGTGGACTCCTGGGCATCAGATGCCAAACTGGGATTCCAAGTGTGCAAAAGAATCAAAACTGTGGAGTCCTGAGGGGACTGACCAGGATACTACTAGTGCAAGCTCTTACTCTGCTTGTTGCCCATTTCAAAGCAGGTAAGCAGCGAAGAAATGGCCTTTGTGGGAATCACAACACATAATAGCCCCTGCAGATCTACCACACACATGTGTAGACTACTTGTGACGGGTGAACGGAGGGAGAAGAAAAACCTCCCTAAGAACGTGCAAGAATAAAGTTAGGAGCAACAAATCCTCTTCCACGCGGGACTGGAACTGAATGTAGTCAGGGCGGCAGCAGGAGGTCCTACCACAACGCAGCGCTCCTCCCCCGGCCCGGGAGGCTCCCCTCTCCCACCGCCGCGGCACCCTCAGGAGTTGTTATAGTAACCGCACTGACACATGCAGCGTCCTGCATGCGCCACGGAATTCGCCGGTAGTACATAAACTGGGCTCCCCGCTTCTTCCCGAGTAACAAAGGCACATACAGATTTTAATCTATGGTCCCACCTGCAATTTCTGCAAGACCGGCTTGACTTCCTCGTCTTCATCAGCCATCATTTCCCAGCCACTCTCCGCTTCTCCGCCCCCAACTTTGTAACCACAGAGACTCATACCCACCCACCCACCCGCATCGTGGAGCCAGAGCGACATCTAGGGCACTGGAGGCTTATCTGCATCTGAGTAGAAAAGCCGGTGGATTAATGGGTTTGGTTTGGGGTTTTTGTTTTTGCTTTTTATGTGTCTAGACATTATTTAATTAAAAAAATTCATGGAGTAATTATACATTTAATAAATTAAAATGGCGGTTTCTGATTGCAAGAAAAAAAAAACAAAAAAAGTTTTCGTATAAGAATTACTATAAGATTATAATGCAAATCCATTTTTTATTGTAAAGAGGCATAACATTTCCTTTATGGGCAACTTGTCATTTATCCATCGTGTAATATCAAATACACCTGTACTCCCATAAAATAAATATGATTCTTTTGAGGGAAAAAAGCCAAATCAAAGACAAAATTGAGGAAAAACTTGAATAGTAGACTATGAATTCTACAGAAGACAAAAGCTCTGAGTTTAAATGTCTTTAAACTCCCTAATTCCTGACAGAGTTCTCCGAATATAGTTTCTCAGTTAAAGAGTAGCAAATTGACTTACTGGTTAAATTAACAACTCTGGAGCTTCCTGACAACAGCATAAAATAAGTGGATAATTCGGAGTAACTAGCTTTTGGACTTTAATTTAGTTACTTTGAAACAACATAATTTAGTACCAAATGTTTAAACAGCCATTAGAATTGCTAAACTGTGAAATCAGCATTATTTATATCTGATCGGGTATACAAAAATCATCAATTCTCTCTTTTTTTTTTAAGATTTTATTTTTTTTTTTATTTGTCAGAGAGAGAGAGAGAGGGAGAGTGAGCGAGCACAGGCAGACAGAATAGCAGGCAGAGACAGAGGGAGAAGCAGGCTCCCTGCCAAGCAAGGAGCCCGATGTGGGACTTGATCCCAGGATGCTGGGATCATGACCTGAGCCGAAGGCAGCTGCTTAACCAACTGAGCCACCCAGGCGTCCCAAATCATCAATTTTTTCCTGAAAAAAAAGAAAAGGTAGTAGAAATCCCAAAGAATAAAAAAGAGACTACTAATTATGGGTCACATTTATGAACCTAGCACCATCATTCCAGTCTTAGGCCATCCCAAGTGGCTAGAAGGAGGAAGAGAAGAGATAAGCATGTTGGAAAAGCATAGTTCTTAATTTGTGGCCCATTGGTGCTCTAAGCCAACACAGGATCTAGCAGAGAGGAAAATCAGAGGCTGGAATTTAAAACAAAAAAACTTTTGGCTCTGAGGGTAAGGAGGCACACAAAAACAACAGAATCAGTACATCCAGAAGGCCATGCTGGAGTCCACCTCGTGAACTAGGGAATTCCTTCTTTACGTCCAAGTCCTTTTAATTTCTATAAGTTTTTTTAATCAGGTGTGATATGTCATAATTCTGAGCCAGATACATTCCAACCACATTACCAAAAGTACATCCAAGCAGGTACTAGAGCAAGGTTATCTGCTAGAAATGTGCAAAGGATGGCTAGAAACTGATTTTCATGAAACGGCACTGCGGCAAATCAACTTAACCCAATGCCTGTAGCTCAAAGAAGATGCTCTATAATCACTTTTGAGTTTATAAACTTGTTCCAAATCCTGCAAACTTCTAATATTCTCAGGTTGATTGCATGTATCTTTTTGTTCCATATCTTTCTATTTATACCAAGATTATAATACCATCTTCTGCACCAAAAAAGGACAGGTTAAGACAGTGTATGCCTGTGTTGTAAGTTTAAAACCTTAAGGGAAATGTAGTACAATGGTAAAGTAATTTGTCTGAATATTTTCCAAACTTGACAGTTATTTTCTATATCAGAGGGATTTCATCATTTTAAACAGACTATATTAATAATTCTGTTACACTCAGAATGGTATCATGAAAGTCATAACTAATAAACTAATAGTATATCAGTACATTAATAGTGCCAACATATTGATAGACTATGTCTAGAAGGATAAATAAGAAACAATGACTATCTCTGTAAAAGGAAATGCGGACCAAGAGTTGTCAGTAGGCAAAGAAAATGCTTTTGCTGTGTACACTTTTGAACTTATCATGTGCATGTACTACCTATTTAAAAATAAACATAAATTTTTTTTAATTTTTTATTTTTTATAAACATATATTTTTATCCCCAGGGGTACAGGTCTGTGAATCACCAGGTTTACACACTTCACAGCACTCACCAAAGCACATACCCTCCCCAATGTCTATAATCCCACCCCCCTCTCCCCACCCCCCTCCCCCCAGCAACCCTCAATTTGTTTTGTGAGATTAAGAGTCACTTATGGTTTGTCTCCCTCCCAATTCCATCTTGAAAAATAAACATAAATTTTACATAAAATATTAGTTGCTTCCACATAGACTATCTCTAAAAGAGACACAAGATACTGACAACATTAGTCGCTTTCAAAAAAGTGAAGTGAGTGACTGGGGGACAGGGTGAAAGCGAGACCTCACTCCATGCTTTGTTTTACACTTTTTTTGAATTGGTGTCATGTGACTATATTAAACTCTTCAATAAGTAACTAATTAAAAGTAGCATGTAAAAGTCCTAAGAAATTCTCTCTACTTTTTAATTATAGCTTACATGTATTTCAAACTGATCCTATAAACCTAACACAAGAAGTTTCAAAGCAGAAGTAAATCATAAATAAAGATAAAATTATTTCCCCACCATTTTCTAACAAAATTTAAACTGCAGAGGGAAGAAAAATACTTTGTAATGTAATATATAAAATATGTTAACAGCTATGAAATGGGAAGAGATATTTTAAAACTTTTTAAGTGAAGACTTTCATCCTCTTTCTGATATACCATTTTAACTTTGGAATAGAGTAAAAAATGTTTTTGAAAAAGCTTTATATTCTATACTACTAAGGAAGAAAACAGTACTTGCTATCCAATTATGTAAAGCAAAAATATTCATTTGCTTTTCTATCACTAAATATAAAATATCCTCAAATACATTCAGTATGACTTTATTACCCAAATATCAAAGGGATTTGGTATTTAGAGTAATTCTACTATAATTCCTCCTAACCCAATAGAAATAAATAATAAAATTCAAGAGTTAAAAAAGGTCTATAGGATAATTTAATTCAGTCCCTCATTTTACAGATTCAGAAGCAATCCCAAAAAGTTTAAATTCAGATTCAAAACCAACCTACGGGGAGAAAACATAGTTAAATTCTAGATGTTCTGCTTCTGCAACCAGTATGCTTTCAAATCATGCCACTAAAATGATGTACAGTAACTGAAAGTATTTTTCAAATTTCTTTTGGGCTTTATGTTTGTTTGTTTGCTTTTTAAGATTTATTTAAGAGAGCACATGTGCAGGGGAGGAAAGGCAGAGGGAGAGAGGAGACCTGAAGCAGACTTCCTGCTGAGTGCACAGCCAGACCCAGGGCCCTATCTCAGGACCCTGACATCATGACCGGAGCAAAAATCAAGAGTCAGACACTTAACCCACTGAACCACCCACGTGGGCCAGCTCTACGGTTTAAATAAGTTGTTTGTGATAGTGATCATAAATGCTATTTAATAAAGGAAAACAAGGAATAAGTCTTTAAAGGTATTTTAATTAATATAATCTCTTGAGATAAATAACATATTGTAAATTTTCTGTGGTAAGAGTGCATCCTTAAATAAGGCACTCTGTCAGAAGGGTGGAGTCATTTCATTTTGAAATAAATGCCAAAAAATCAACTTTACAAAATAATTTTATCAATGTAAATCATTTTTTTCTTTTTTTTAATTTCTTTTCAGTGTTCCAGAATTTATTGTTTATGCACCACACCCAGTGCTCCATGCAATACATGCCCTCTATAATACCCACCACCAGGCTCACCAAACCTCCCACCCAATGTGAATCATTTTTAATTGTAAATATAGACTTAACATAAAAGCATGAAATTGTATTCTTATTCATGAACATGAGCACACTCCAAACAAATTAATACAAGGGCAAATACAAAAATACATAGATGTACATACCCAAATAACAAACTACAAAGATTCACCTGCCACTTCCTGAGACCAAAGTCTCTGCATAAATATACTGGAAAATACAGCAAAATATCAATATAAAGGAACACAAATACACACACACACACACATATGCATAAATACCAGAACACAAAGTGGCATGTAGACCTATAATATAGGTGCTTATGTACATATACATAAACACCTAGTTCAGTCAGAAATAACACAGACAGAAAACCAACAGTCATCTACAAAACATGAAAATTCAACAGTCACAATAAAATTGGGCTCAATACAATGCTCATACTTTAAATAATGGGGGGGGGCAGACCCTAAAGGGACTCCTACTGGCACTGAGTTTCTCATAAGTTGAAAATGTAATAACACACAAAGGTTGGTGACTCCTATCCTAATCAGAATAAAGATTATTTGCTAAATGAGATCACTAACAGTGAACAGAGAAATATTCTGTAAAGTGAGCTAAATTCTTTTTACTTTAAAGGCCCTGCTAGAGATTTGCTGCTGCTCTAATTCACGACTTGGGGAAGCAAAACTAAAAAAGCTGTTGCTGGGCTCAGGTGCTGTGGGAGACCCCACAAAAAATGGTCTGAAGTGAAAATCTCCATCTCCACCACCCTGATTTCGAACTGGTGAACTGTCCAAAGGAAACTTGGAGTTGTTCCCTAGAAAAAAATAAGTGAAAAATTTAAGCATCTATTTCTTCACAGATCTTTAGAAACAAAACACAATATTATTTAAGAAATCTTTTTTATTTAATAAATATTTTAACAGAACTCAACTCCTATGAGACTGTATACCCAAAACCATAAGATACCTAGAAATAAACCTAACCAAAGAGACACAGAATCTATACTCAGAAAACTATAAAGTACTCATGAAAGAAATTGAGGAAGACACAAAGAAATGGAAAAATGTTCCATGCTCCTGGATTGGAAGAATAAATATTGTGAAAATGTCTATGCTACCTAAAGCAATCTACACATTTAATGCAATTCCTATCAAAGTACCATCCATCTTTTTCAAAGAAATGGAACAAATAATTCTAAAATTTATATGGAACCAGAAAAGACCTCGAATAGCTAAAGGGATATTGAAAAAGAAAGCCAACATTGGTGGCATCACAATTCCAGACTTCAAGCTCTATTACAAAGCTGTCATCATCAAGACAGCATGGTACTGGCACAAAAACAGACCCATAGATCAATGGAACAGAATAGAGAGCCCAGAAATAGACTCTCAACTCTATGGTCAACTAATCTTCGACAAAGCAGGAAAGAATGTCCAATGGAAAAAAGACAGCCTCTTCAATAAATGGTGCTGGGAAAATTGGACAGCCACATGCAGAAAAATGAAATTGGACCATTTCCTTACACCACACACAAAAATAGACTCAAAATGGATGAAGGTCCTCAATGTACGAAAGGAATCCATCAAAATCCTTGAGGAGAACACAGGCAGCAACCTCTTTGACCTCAGCCGCAGCAACATCCTCCTAGGAACAACGCCAAAGGCAAGGGAAGCAAGGGCAAAAATGAACTATTGGGATTTCATCAAGATCAAAAGCTTTTGCACAGCAAAGGAAACAGTTAACAAAATCAAAAGACAACTGACAGAATGGGAGAAGATATTTGCAAACGACATATCAGATAAAGGACTAGTGTCCAGAATCTATAAAGAACTTAGCAAACTCAACACCCAAAGAACAAATAATCCAATCAAGAAATGGGCAGAGGACATGAGCAGACATTTCTGCAAAGAAGACATCCAGATGGCCAACAGACACATGAAAAAGTGCTCCATATCACTCGGCATCAGGGAAATACAAATCAAAACCACAATGCGATATCACCTCACACCAGTCAGAATGGCTAAAATCAACAAGTCAGGAAATGACAGATGCTGGCGAGGATGCGGAGAAAGGGGAACCCTCCTACACTGTTGGTGGGAATGCAAGCTGGTGCAACCTCTCTGGAAAACAGCATGGAGGTTCCTCAAAATGTTGAAAATAGAACTGCCCTATGACCCAGCAATTGCACTATTGGGCATTTACCCTAAAGATACAAACGTAGTGATCCAAAGGGGCACGTGTACTCGAATGTTTATTGCAGCAATGTCCACAATAGCCAGACTATGGAAAGAACCTAGATGTCCATCAACAGATGAATGGATCAAGAAGATGTGGTATATATACACAATGGAATACTATGCAGCCATCAAAAGAAATGAAATCTTGCCATTTGCGACAACATGGATGGAACTAGAGCGTATCATGCTTAGCGAAATAAGTCAAGAGACTGTAAAATATAAACCTAATTTTGGATAAAGGGCTATGATAGCTCCCACTCCCTCCATGACCACAGTATATACCATATCTTCTGCTGTGACACAGTTTCCAGTAGCCATGACCTCATCAACCAAAGTAATTTGACACAATGAAATATGTTTTTAGTAATGCTAGAACTTATAATTCATAATCTTATTCATTGTCTATGTAATCTACTTCAAAGGAATATAGTGTGTGTATAAAACCATTTGACCCAGTGCTTTAAGAATAATTTTTCTTTTGGGGTGCCTGGGTGGCTCAGTGGGTTAAAGCCTCTGCCTTCAGCTCAGGTCATGATCCCAGAGTCCTGGGATGGAGCCCCGATCGGGCTCTCCGCTCAGCGGGGAGCCTGCTTCCTCCTCTCTCTCTGCCTGCCTCTCTGCCTAGTTGTGATTTCTCTCTGTCTAATAAATAAAAAAATAAAAAAGAATAATTTTTCTTTTAAAGATTGCCATAAACACTCTAGAAAATATAAGACAACTATGAACAATTGGCATATACTCATGATCCAAGATCAATTAGAATAACCTTAAGAAAAATCAGACAATAGATCTGATTAAATAAGCATCTAACAACTTCAACCAAGCCGTTCTCTGGCTTCTACAAGTTTTAAAGGGAACATGTAACTAACTAAAGGAAGAGTGTGGACTATATCTTCTTCAGGCCAACAACTGTAGCAAGAGGTGAAAGTAAAAAGTTAAGTGTGCATAAAATGTGGAACAGGAAAGAACTAGTAAATATGAAAGAAATCAAAATAAATGTGGATCATAACAAGGAAAAAATATCTACAGTATTAATATACAATAACACTTTGACTAAATTATAATTATGATTAACTGAAAGTTAAGCAAAAATTCATTTTTGTTTCAGTTCTTCTAGCTGATAAACCTCATCTCATTACTTCCTGCCTTTTCTAGGATATCTCCTCCCCACTAAATCTTTTTCTTCAGTCTATAATTCAAAAAACACATATTTAGGAAAGTCAAGTACAAGAAACCTCACTTTTTTATATGCCAAAACTAACTTACATTAATAGCATTACAAAAATCTTTTGGATTCTGTTATATCAAGAGTAGTATAAAGAGAAGGACTCAAGAAGAGATACGATATTCATTGCATTTTCCAAAGCACCTAGAAAGCAAAGAAGTACTGGCATCTTCCTAGATTGTACACTTCCAGAAAGCAGGGATCCTACCTGGATAATTCTTATATCTCATTGCCTAGGATTATGTCTAGCAGTTAGCACATGAAATATGTCTGATAAATATTTGGTAAATGAAAAAATGTGAACCAAACAACCAACAATAAGTTAAGAATGGTGCACTCAGTATTGCCATGTGAAAGAAACCAAACATGGCCTTTTTGAGTGTGGGCTCTGAAGACAGTTCTGTGACCTTAAATTTACTTAATTTACTTGAATTTTACTTAATTTACTTAAATTTTACTTAATTTACTTAAATTTTACTTAAATTTTCTGTGCTCAGTTTTCTCATCTGTAAAATAAGGATAATAATAATAATAACTACATCATAAAGTTTTGAAAATAAGAGGAATACATGTACAACTGTAACAGTGTCTAGTATTTGGTAAACAATCAATAAATAGCAGCTAATATCATTATTATTACTTCAAGGAAATAGCTTTCCACTTAAAGTACCAATATGAAAACTTTTACTTTGGAGAGATTTTTTTCTCTGTTTACATTGAAGATGTAATTTAATCACAAGCAAATAAAATAGATAAAAGCAAAGATGCACATGTTGAGACATGGATGAAGAATCTGGAGCTTACCACCATTTTACGCCTTTGGAGTCTCCACTACCTTCCTGGAACTGTGCAGAACACAGTGTGAAAGATTTAAAGAACAGTTATTGGATATTACATATCCCTTCTTACCTAATGGAAAGCCAAAAACACCAGATTGTGCAATCATGGAAGGCTCAAGGGTACTTTCTTGGTTAGCAATAGTGATGTTTCGCAGCCTAAGGCTATCATAGAGGCCTTGGAGCTTTTGATACTGACGATTTCGCTCCATAAGTTTCTCAGATATGTCACTGAACTTTTTCTTATATTCTTCTAGCACTTTCTTCATAGAGGTGACCTCCCCCTTCATAGAGGTCAACTCTACATCCTTGCTCTGTATTTGCTGAGTATATATCTTCTCCATCTGTTTCAGATGGCCTTCAGCCTTGCTGAAATTATATTCTTGATAGAGACGCTCCTGATGTACCTGTCCCAAGACAGGAAAAAAAAGACTTTTAAGGTAATAAATATAGTTATATATTGTAAAAGTTTAAATGTAAAAGAAAAAGAAAGACTTACACTGGGATGTTATTAATTTAACATTTAGAATCGGGTTAAGATATACAAAAGGATGGTTATTATAGTAAATAATACACTGTGTCACTAAATGCATAGGAAAAAATTCTGAAGGAATACTCTCAAACTACTACAAATATACTAACAAAAAAGGATTTGTCTAACCTTAACAAGTGACATGTAGTCTTAAGGTTTTTAAGAAATAATTTCATATCTCAAGTAATCCATACTACAGAGAGCAGATTATAAAATAGCCTCCAATTAACCCTACCTCCTTGTACTTAGATCCTCCTTTTGAATGTGGACAGAAACTATGACTGGAATACAGGAAAAATGACAGGATGAACACACTACATAAGACTATAAAGTCTGCCTTAGCACATTCTCTCTCTTGGCTGGCTTTGTAGAAGCAAGTAGCCATATTACAAAGGGCAACAAGCCAAGTTACCAAGAGCACTTTCTGGGCAATAGCTAGCAAAATACTGAGGTCACATTCAATCTAAACATAGACTGTACAACCTTCACAAAAATTGACTCAATACAAATCAAGACCTAAATGTAAACACAAAACTGTAAAATTGCAATATGATAACAGAGGAGACAATCTAAATGATCTTGGGTTTGATGGTGACTTTTTAGATGCAACACCAGCAAGCACAATCTACAAAAGAAAAAACTGATAAGCTAGACTTCTGTTCTGCAAAAGACAATGTCAAGAGAATAAAAAGACAAGCCACAGACTAAGAGCAAATATTTGTAAAAGACGTTATCTCATAAAAGACTGTATACCCAAAACATACAAAGAACTTTTAGAACTCAACAGTAAAAAGGCCAATTTAAAAATCAAACTAATAAAAGATAACTGAAAAAAAGAAAATTCCTGTAACATCTGAGTTAGATATATAGAGAATTCTTATCAATACGAAAAAACCTATAGCAATTGAAATAAGCAAACTGAAACAGGCAATTCATAAAAGAAAAGTTCATGAAAAAAATACAAGAAAATGTTTTCATCTAAAAGTCATCCAAGAAAGGCATATTAAAAGATTAACAAGATTCTACTTTACTCATGCTAATTGGTAGGTAGAAAGTTTGGAAAATCAAGCACCATCATACACTTAAGGGAACACAAAATAATATGGCCTAACTGGAGGGCAATTTTAAAATACTGCAATTTTGGGAACACCTGGCTGGTTCACAGCATGCTATCTTGATTTTAGGGTTGTGAGTTCAAGTCCCACATTGAGTATAGAGAGCACTTAAAAATGAAATCTTTTTTTTTTTTTTTAAGATTTTATTTATTTATTTATTTATTTATTTGACAGAAAGAAATCACAAGTACATGGAGAGGCAGAGAGAGAGATACAGAGGGAAGCAGGCTCCCCGCTGAGCAGAGAGCCCAATGCGGAACTCAATCCCAGCACACTGAGATCATGACCTGAGCCGAAGGCAGCGGCTTAAACCACTGAGCCACCCAGGCGCCCCTAAAAATGAAATCTTTAAAAAATAAAATAAAATAAAATACTTCAACTTTTAAATTTTTTTATTTTTTAAAAATCTTTTTTTAAGGGTGCCTGGGTGGCTCAGTGGGTTAAGCCTCTGCCTTCTGCTCAGGTCATGATCCTAGAATCCTGGGATTGAGTCCTGCATCGGGCTCTCTGCTCAGCAGGGAGCCTGCTTCCTTCCTCTCTCTCTGCCTTCTTATGATCTCTCTCTGTCAAATAAATAAATAAAATCTTTTTAAAAATCTTTTTTTAAAGATATTATTTGTTTCAGGACGCCTGGGTGGCTCAGTTGGTTAAGAGCTGCCTTCGGCTCAGGTCATGATCCCAGCGTCCTGGGATCGAGTCCTGCATCGGGTTCCTTGCTCCACAGGGAGCCTGCTTCTCCCTCTGACTCTGCCTGCCACTCTGTCTGCCTGTGCTCACTCTCTCTCTCTCTCTCTGACAAATAAATAAATAAAATCTTTAAAAAAAAAAAAAAGATTTTATTTGTTTCTCAGAGAGAAAGAAAGAGAACATAAGCAGAGGAAACAGTAGAGACTGAGAGAGAAGCAGGGTCCTCACTAAGCAAGGAACCCAATGTGACTCATCCCAGGACTCTGGGATCATGACCTGAACCTAAGGCAGACACTTAACGAACTGAGCCACACAGGTGTCCCCAATTATTTATTTATTTATTTATTTAGGAGAGAGAGAGAGAGAGAGAGAGAGAGAGAGAGAGAAGAGCATACAGGGGAGGGGCAGAGGAAGAGAGAGAATCTTAAGCAGGCTCCACACTCAGCTTGGAGCCCAACTTGGGACTTGATCTCACGATCCTGAGATCATGACCTGAGCTGAAATCAAGAGTTGGATGTTTAACCAACTGAGCCACCAGGCACCCCAAAATACTGCAATTTTTACAACTTTGAAATGTATTCATCCACTTTCGGGAATTTAAATTAGCAAAAAATTAAATGTGGAATTTGATAAGAAAGCTCAACCCCACTTTTTTTACTACGTGAAAATAAATTATGATGCAATACAACTATTAAAATTATAATTATAGGATAGCTAACTTTAAAATACTTAATAAAATATTCATAAGCATAATGTCAGCTTTAACTGATATTACCCTTACTTTTAGACAAAATACATATTTATGCACAGAAAAAGTCCAGCAATATACAAACAAATATATCAAACAAATATATCTGAGTGATGGAATTATGGTTCATTTTTTTTTCTTTCTTTTGGAATTCCAAAAATTAACCTATTACTTTAAAAAAAAATTATTAGGGTTCCTGGGTGGCTCAGTCAGTTGAGCATCTGCCTTTTGTTCAGGTCATGATCCTAGGGTCCTAAGGTCCTAGGATCCAATCCCAAATCAGGTTCCCTGCTTAGAGGGGAGTCTGCTTCTCCCTCTGCCCCTCCCTGATGCTTGTGCGCATGCCCTCTCTCTCTCTCTCACGCACACACACACTCTCTCTTTTATACTCTCTCAAATAAATAAATAATTTTTAAAAAAATTTATTTAAAAGAATGTTTTCTATATATTCATAAAAAATGAGGGATGCTTCAGCGTCTCATTTGGTTAACCATCTGCCTTTGGCTCAGGTCATGATCCCAGGGTCCTGGGATTGAGTCCCCCATCAAGCTCCTTGCTCAGAGAGGAACCAACTTCTCCCTCTGTCTGCTGCCCCCCTGCTTGTGCCCTCTAACAAATTTTAAAAAAAAATAAGATATTAAAAAAAAATGAATACAAACACAATGAAGGAGAAACATTAGAAACTTCCACATATGCTTCAAATCACACTCTCCAGAAAAACAAGCCTAAGCACTAACCTGATATGTCCAGAAGGCCAGTGCACGGGAGCTAATGTCCAACACAATTTCCGGTCGAAGTCCTGCCAATACCATGGCTTTATATTCCTCTGATGGACTGAGTTCTGTGCGGACAATGTCTAGCTTTCCAGAAAGGGTACTATTGCAGGCAGGGCAGATAGCTGGTGACCGACTAAACTCACCACTGCCATGCTGATCACAGAAGATGTGAGAGCAGGCAGTGACCCATGCATAACCAGAGAGTTTGAGGCGACACTTGCGATAGTTACAAAGCAGCATGTCTTCACACAAAGACATAAGAGAGAGTGAAGTCTCCAGATGCTGAAAAGAAGCCTAATAAGAGGTAAATGAAAAGGTGAAATAAGTCAAATTTCAATGAAATGAAATAGAGTATGTTTTCATTTTATTATGATAAAATAATGTATTTTATTGTTTGCATTTATTATAATCAATATATTGATTTCAGTGACTCGACAATATTAACTGTGCTCCTTTATATAAACCTCTAGAAAGCCCATGAAAAAAAAATGTAAAGAAAAAATTAAAGACACAAAGTGATCCAAATCTTACTAAAACCAAAAATAATATGCACATGGAAAATAAAGTTTAGGAATATTTACAAAGTACAAATAAAAATTAATCTGTGCCTTTTGCCATTCCTCAATGCCTAAACAAAAAAGCCAAATTTATACCCATCCATAGTTTGCCAGAATATTTCAGTCAGTACCACTTCTCACGCTTGACAGATATAAGTCCAGGCACCAAGTTCAGCCACTCTTTAGGAAAAAGTGTTTTTTAAGTTACAGTTTTACGTTTTTCATATACACTGATTTCTCAGATTCTTTACTTGTGTTGCCTTACCTAAAAAAGAGTAATAATATGTAGTATTAAATGGAAAATAACTTAATTCATTCCAGCAAATGACCATTATGAAAACTGAAAATCTGAACAAAAGCTGTTTACCATCAAATAATTCACCTATTAATATAAATACTATTGAATGCTATACTCTCAGTAAAGAAGTTTGTGAAACTAGGGTGCCTGGGAGGCTCAGTTGGTTAAGCAACTGCCTTTGGCTCAGGTCATGATCTTGGGAGTCTCAGAATTGAGTCCCACATCAGGCTCCCTGCTCGGCAGAGAGCCTGCTCCTCTCCCTGACTTTTCTGCTCTCTTGTGCTCGCTCGCTCTCAAATAAATAAATAAAACCTAAAAAAAAAAAAAAGTTTGTAAAACTAAATAAATACTCATAAATAAATAAATAAATACTCTTCTGTTATTTTTCAATATAGTGTCCACTCTCACTGGTTTTACTAATCCAAACTGGACAGCAATATTCTGGATATACCAAAACCATACATTGTATGAAATAACTTTGACACACCAATTACACACCAAGGAAAACGTTCATATTTAACACATTTATTAACCGACAAATTCTGTCAAGAATGTTGCCTTGATTCCAAAGGGGGGAAAAAATGTTGCCTTGGTCCCATGGGTCGATGAGGGCACTCTGACACCTTTACCCCTAAGTACCCACTGAGTTAGTCTCCAACGATAAATGGCACCTTGCAGCAGGAATTATGAGGCCTATTTTACCTCCAGCTGGATAACAGGCACAGGGGAAGCAGAAGAGCTGGGAAGTTTTAAAGCTGAGAGCTTTCTCAGGCAGAGCGGAAGGTGCAGCTAATTCCAAATTTTCCCCGACTCGGGGAAAAGCCAATTCGGCAAATTTTAAGTTACTGAAGACCAAGTTTTTAAGAATTGGACTCACGGAAAGTTCACTTGAGTTCTTTCTGCTTTCTGCACTCTACAGAGAAAATAATAACAATAATAATACAAATAATATATCCAACCTGAGGGGCCCAGGAAAAGCGCGGGAAAACGCCGTCGCCTCCACAACTCTAGCACTACACGGGCGAGGATTCGCGGTACCTCTCCAGTACGACACAGAACGCATGCGTGGGGTGGCCCTGGAGCCTGGGGGTGGTGGGCACAGGGCTTCCGGCCGCGCAGGATCCTGGGACCGTCAGGCTGTGGCACCTGGATTCAGGCACATATCCCCATGCACGCGCGTCTCGGGCGTTGTGAGGGCATGAATCCCACTGAGCATGGTCCGGGTTTCCCACATGGGAGCCCCGTGGATAGGCCATGGAGTACCCTTTACTGCCCTCAGCTGGCACAAAAAGTAACATCCTAGGCTATCCTGGGTATAACATTTGAGGTCAGAGGCTCCTGAGTAAGAGCAGGATAGGGACAGCTGGGAAGCTAACAGGGCTAGCTTGTGCGCCTGCGTATATGCGGTGTTTGTCCTGGGAGCTCTTGCGGAGGACCGGCTGGGCAGCACAGACTTGCTAAGTTGTCTCAAGGAAAAGTCCCAGAAATTTGAGATACCTGTACTTGGATAGTTATCACCTCCATGTTGAGGTAGATTCTGCCGTTTTATTTTTTAATCCATCTTGATAAAGACATCTTTCTAGCTTTTACACATCCTCTATATACATTTAAAGAAAATAGAACTTTTCCTTCGTTTAGAATCTGTATTAGGAACATTCATTACAGTGCCTGTAACGAAGCGAGAGGATCAGGCGTCAGCTTTTTTGAGGTGATCTGCCTGCCTTTTTTTGAGGTGTCAGCTTTTTTGAGGTGCTCTCCTGGACCTACTTTTAATTGTTTAAATGTTTGTGCCTGTTTTACCCTAATGCTATTACCTGTCACTTTCTTTTCTGTTCTTTGTAAACTGTGTGATTTTCTGCTCAATCTATATGAGTTCATTAGAATCCATATTGAAACTAAACTGAGAAGGGCTTGAAGGGTTCTCAGAATACAAGCCTTAATGCTGTCTTTTGTGGCCAGCCACCTGTCCAGATGATGTGACCCCATTGTGAATTAGTAAGACACAATCCAATGAATCAGCAACACAATGGATACCAAAGCCCTACAAACCTTTTTCTGGGTAATGAATTTCTAAGCCATTCTTCTTCAGACAAAAACCTATCCTAATTAAACAATTTTGTGCTAGTTTTTGGTCTACTTACTGCTTGCTTGTTCACAGTAATTAGAAAAGGTCATCTTGACCTCTGCATACATTTCCTA
This sequence comes from Mustela nigripes, assembly GCF_022355385.1. Taxonomy (NCBI): domain Eukaryota; kingdom Metazoa; phylum Chordata; class Mammalia; order Carnivora; family Mustelidae; genus Mustela; species Mustela nigripes. Next base: position 49,959,596 of record NC_081569.1, on the reverse strand, counting down.
AAATATCTTGAAAGTTTAGAGTGGTAACTTAATTCCAGTGGTACAAATTGGATTCAAACAAACTTGGGGTTTCATGTGCAAACTCCTCACATCTATTTTGGCTATCTGAGCCTTTTGTGCATTTTCTGATTTTTAACAATGCCAAATGTAGTACAATAAAAGAGTACAATCTCAAAGTTAGAAAACATAAAGCATTCAAATTTAGCCAGAACCTAATTTTGTGATCTAACTTACCTTTGTACTGCAATATGATCTCTTCTACTTCTTCATTAAGACAATTGATTCCCGAAACCTTAGTGTTCCCCACACAATTTTCCCACTAACTCAATTACAAATTTCCAACCCATTTGGCCAGAAGTTTGTAGGAATAACATATATATATGTGTGTGTAGTATGTATATGTTACATATGTATGTATACTTTTTTTTTGCCAACATGTTTTGGCAGATAGAATAAATGGGCGCAGGGTGCTACAAAGTCTTAATATCGCAGTAATCTGGAACACCAGGACCTGAACTAGCCTGCTTCTCAGTGGCACTGTATACTCTTCTGTTATGGCATAGACAAACCCTTCACTGGCTCTTTTCTAGAGGGCTCCTGGGGATGAGACTACTGAACTCAATCAAGGCTGAAATACAAAGACCCAACGACCAAAAAAGAGCTTTTTAAAAATTTTTTATTTTTTATTATTAAATATTAAGCATACAAAAAATATGTGAAGAATGAACATCACTCAGCTTTTATAAAATGAAATCTTTCTCACATTTTATATTATTCCTCACATAGCCAGATTGTTTTGGTAGCCATTCTTCATTGACTCGTAATGGGTCAGGCATCATAATTAAGTATCAAGAGTTTAATTTTTTTTTAAGATTTTATTTTTTAAATAATCTTTATACCCAAGGTGGGGCTTGAACTCACAACCCTAAGATAAAGAGTCATAGGCTTTACCAACTGAGCCATCCAGGCTCCCCAAATACTAAGTGTTTTAAGTAGACTCCATGGTACTCAGATAGTTTAATGTACCTATACATATAATTTCCATCAGAGTCAGAGTGAAAATTGAAGTCCCAATTATTACATATAAATAAATATCTTGCTGAAATGCCATTAAAATGGTTGCCATTTTCCAAGGACTTAAAAAGATTTTTGCGGACGCCTGGGGGGTTCAGTTGGTTAAGCAGCTGCCTTCGGTTCAGGTTGTGATCCCAGGGTCCTGGAATCAAGTCTTACGTCGGGCTTCTTGCTTGGTAGGAAGGCTGCTTCTCCCTCTGCCTACTCTGCCTGCCACTCCCCCTGCTTGTGCTCTCTCCCTCTCTCTGAGAATTAAATAAATAAATAAAAATCTAAAAAAAAAAAAATTAATGGAGGTTTCAAATCACTTCATGTATTTTTCAGTATCTATTCTGGGCCAGGCATTACAGATAGGAAGCTTTCCCACTTTCATGGAGTTTATAATCTAGCAAAGAATCTAAGAATGATAAAAGCAAGTATTTCACTCTTTCCTTTGGTGTTTCTTACATTTGTGCAAGTTGATTCTATAAGGCATTTCTGGTGAGAAAAGTCACGTTCCATCTTTAATTTGAAAATCATCTACCTTCATGCTGGAAAGAAAAAGACATTTTTAATGCTAACCTGAAATATATAAACAGCTACTCAGTAGAAAACTGATCAGTAGAAACTTATCAGTAGAAAACTAATTAAACCACTTAAAATTTAATGATTTCAGAGCATAATGTTTCAGTAACTCTTAGAATCAATTACTAGACCTCTTTCTTTCATAGTCCTAGGTCAGTGCTATTCAAACACTTTTGTGGTCAAAGGGATTTCTAAAAACTACATCCTCATGTTTTCATATCAGTTTTATTTTTCAATCACAGGTACATTCTTAATCTATCACCACCTGCTTCATAATTGTTTGACTCCGCAAAAATCAGAAGACACTAATGGATGGCCAACGCATCCTATGGTGCCCTGAGTGAAGACAAGTCAGCTTTGATATATGATGGAATAAAATCCCACTACCAAAAGCTCCAAGCAGTGAGAGGAACAGCCATCAAAATTTATCTCCAACCATTTTAATAAATGCTTTAAGGAACATTTATAAAAATAAAGCTATCGGGGCACCTGTGTGGCTCAGTGGGTTAAGCTGCTGCCTTCGGCTTGGGTCATGATCTCAGGGTCCTGGGATCGAGTCCCACGTCGGGCTCTCTGCTCAGCAGGGAGCCTGCTTCCCCCTCCCTCTCTCTCTGCCTGCCTCTCTGTCTACTTGTGATCTCTGTCTGTCAAATAAATATATAAAATCTTTTAAAAAAATAAAAATAAAGCTATCAAGTTGCTCTTAATAGGAATCACTACGTCTAAATTTTTAGGTCAACTAAGAGCTGGAAGAGCCAGCTAGATAGACAAAATGAGGAATAAGATGATAAATAAATTGGTACCAAAACAAGATCAATCAACTAAATAAAATGTTACTGGGGCAGTTATATAAAGATATACCCTATAGTCCTTATCACTATACTTTGCCTAATTCTAGAATGCAATTGAGTTTTGTGTGCTGAAGATAAACATAATGAGGTGTAGACCAACTGGCAGAAAGATGCATGTAAGCAAAAACTGCACAGGACTTTGAAGATAAAACAGCTCACATTTTTGAGTGATTACCATATGCTTAAACAATGTTCTAAGCCCATGCATTTATTATGTAATCTTCAAAGTCAAGTACTATTCTTCTGAATCCAGTACTATTATTCTCATCTTCTAAGATATAAGGGTACTAAGACCCAGAGATGTTAAGAAACTTGCCAAGTTTACATAACTGATTACGTGACAAAAGATGGGTCTGAACCCTGTCTGACTCCAGAAACCATGTGTAACTATTATATTATGCTACCTCTCAACATCCTTAATTGACTTTTTTAAAAAAACAAAATATTCTGTAGCAACATAGCAGCTGGCCATGAAGTCATAAAGCTGAATTTTCAAAGATTCATATATATGTCAAAGTTTCTTGATTTCAGAGAAGACTTACCATAACAGAAAAATGTTGTCATCATCTATTGTATATCCAGGACTTAGAGCACCCAAGAATTCCAGCCTGGGAAAAGAAGTGAGACTCAGATCTAGTTTCAGTCTCCTGAAACTTCATTTCTGCAAAAGACATAGCCAAAACTAAAACCTACTTCAAGTGCTGATGTTACTTTGAATTATTATTTAAAAGTGCTGATGTTACTTTGAATTACTATGAATTACTGAATTATTTGAATTATTATTTCCTATATTTCCTGCCTCATATGTACCCCATTCTCTGCTGAAACATGCAGGCACAGGTAAAGGATAGAAGCCTGTTCTGCGTAGGTTCAATTATACAATACCTGAATATAGTAAAGTCAGAAAATAAAAGTTAACAAGATCACCCTTAGAATACAATTCTTTTTTTTTTTTAATTTTTTTTTTTTAAAGATTATTTATTTATTTATTTGTCAGTGATGGAGAGAGAGCGAGCAAGCACAGGCAGACAGAGAGGCAGGCAGAGGCAGAGGGAGAAGCAGGCTCCCTGCCAAGCAAGGAGCCCGATGTGGGACTCGATCCCAGGACGCTGGGATCATGACCTGAGCCGAAGGCAGCCGCTTAACCAACTGAGCCACCCAGGCGTCCCAGAATACAATTCTATAGGAAACAATAACCCCTGGTATTTGAATATATCCTTTCAGATAATTTCTGAAGTAAACATAAGTATATGAAAATGTTTAAGCATGAGTGCCTGGGTGGCTCAGTGAGTTAGGCCTCTCTGCCTTCAGCTTGGGTCATGATCTCAGGGTCCTAGGACCCAAACCTGCATTGGGCTCTCTGCTCAACAGAGAGCCTGCTTCCTCCTCCCTCTCTCTCTGCCTGCCTCTCTGCCTACTGGTGATCTCTATCTGTCAAATGAATAAAATTTTAAAATCTTAAAAAAGAAAATATTTAAGCATAAAAAGGGTTACACATATTGCTCTATAACTTGTTATTAATATATCATGAATACCCTAACATTTCAAGAAAGATAAACCTGTATCATAACTTTTAAATGTCCATATAGTGTCACATTTTATGATCTTGGCAAAGTTGACTTAACCAACTCTGGGATTCTCTTAATCTTTTTTTTTTTTAACATATAATGTATCATTTGAGATTCTCTTGATCTTACATATAAATTAAGAAAATAGTGATAAGTTTAAAACTGCCGAGTAAAATGGTTGACAGAATTAAACCAGTTATCAGTGTTTTTTCTGTAGTGTTTGAATGTTTAGATTAAGGATTCTTGACCCTAGTTCTGCCTATCTCAAGAAGATACCACAAAAGATCAAAGCACAACAAAGTGTTGTAGTGTCAGATCTGTAATTCAAAGATTTAAGAACTACCTGGGACTGGAGGCTAGAATCCAGTAAGAATTCCAAGAAGCAGAATTCAACTCCAGGTATTTGCCCTAGCTTTAGTCTCTCAGAGCATGTGTTTAATCAGGGTGATCAGCTGAAACACGGACTTAAGATGCATTTCATCATAGCAAACTGTAAATGACTTATGAAGGGCGAACCACCACCAGCTCCTCATCTTTAAACCAAGCAAACCCTCTTAACGTAAGAACTAAGGTTTTTTCAAACTACCAAATTCTAGCTACTAAGAACATGGGGCCCCAAAACTTAGAAGGAGATTAAAAATCCAAACAAAGTAAAAATAGTTTTCTTTTACACTTACCTCTGGTATCAAAAGAATCAGCTTCTATCTAGAAATTAGTTGAACTACACGATCTACCAACTACCTGAATACCAACTTTCCAGATGTATCATCTCTGGAAAATAAAAAGTAAGCAAGTAAATAAATGACTTGAATGCACACCAGCCTACTCCCAAGTCACACCCCTATAGCCTCAAGGAAAATTAACCTCAAGGAAAACTTCATTCTGTATATTAACTTCTAGTCAGTAATATAAATGGACCCATCTATTCGGAGAGCATCATGAAATGCCCAATCTCAATATCACATTAGGGCAGGACTCTTACACAAGATCAACTTTTGTATGAATTTAAAGTTTGGGGACACCTGGGTGGCTCAGTTGGTTAAGCGTCTGCCTTTGGCTCAGGTCATAATCCCACAGTCCTGGGATAGAGTCCCACAACAGGCTCCTTGCTCTGCCTGCCTCTCCCCCATTCTTGTGCTCTGTCTTTGACAAATAAATAAAATCTTTAAAAAAAAAAAAAAAAAGTTTGGGGGCACCTGGATGGCTCAGCCAGTTAGGTGTCTGCCTCCAGCTCAGGTCGTGATCCCTGGGTCCTGAGATTGAGCCCACATTGGGCTCACTGCCCAGTGGGGAGTTTGCTTCTCCCTCTCCCTGTGTCCCCTCACCCCTGCTTGTGTTCTCTCTCTTAAATGAATAAGTAAAATCTTTTAAAAAATTGATTAACTGATTAATTTAAAAGTTTGGGTAAAACAGTACAATAAGACTAACCACACTCTGAAAGGATACAAGTCAACAGTCTCACAACAAGAGAACAGGTATGGAAAAAGGAAGGAGCTGTGTGCTGGCTGCAACCAGAGCTTGACAGCCATGGGGAAAATTCAGCAATATGGGGCATAAAAGGCATGGGATACTGCAACCTCTCCAAGTCCATATGGTGTGTAACTACAGAAAACCCTTGTAACCAGTCACTAAATTCACAAAATCCTTTAAAAAAAAAAAAAAAAAGGTAACCCATAAGATAAATAAGAAGGTAATCTGAGGCCCCTGCTGGCTCAGTTGGTAGAACATGAAACTCTACCTCAAGGTTCTGAGTTCAAGCATCACTTTGGGAGTGTAGTCTACTTTTATAAAAATGAGAAAGTAATCCAAAATAGTTAACATTTTTTTTCAAAGTGTGTTTCAATTTCATTTCATCCAACATTGATTGTATTTAGCCTTTACTCTTGGTAAAAATTAATCACAATCAACTGAAGAAAACCTTCCTCTGACAAAGCAAAATTGTAGCATCATTCAGAGCCCAACGTGGCCACAAGATGGCAATATAAGAAAAAGTATAATTTCCTCTTCCAACAGTTGGTGTAATCTAACTTCTAGGTGAAACAGGCCGAACACAAAATTCATCACTGCAGGCAAACTTCAGACTATTCCATGTTCACCAGATTACTAACTAGAAAGTTTCTTATATTGCATTTAATGATAATTTAAAACTTACTACTAAAAATATTACAATTATATCTTTACCATGTTCCTTTTCATGCATCAATGTGAAGATTTAAAAATCTATAACCTCAGATATAATCTAGCTAGAAAGACAAGATTCATGAATATTAGTGTCCATGCAGTAGAGCAAGCAACGCTAAGAATAAGAACCACTGGTCACAGATGTCTTCATGAAGAAAAAAGGTACAGGTCTTGAATGAGCCTTAAAATTGTACTTAAAATAATACCGTATTGTATAGTTTAAAGTTGCTAAGAGAGATCTTAAAAGTTCTCATCACAAGAAAAAAAAAATTGTACTGTCCTATAGGTAACACCACATTCATTCATTCATTAAAATTAAAATTAAGTTAAAAACTAACTTCCTGGGGCACCTGGGTGGCTAAGTGGGTTAAAGCCTCTGCCTTTGGCTTGGGTCGTGATCCCAGGGATTGAGCTCCACATGGGGCTCTCTGCTCAGCAGGAAGCCTGCTTCCTTCTCTCTCTCTGCCTACTTGTGATCTCTATCTGTCAAATAAATAAATAAAGTCTTTAAAAAAAAACTAACTTCCTCAGTCAGGCACATTGTAATTGCTCAATCAGTAGTCACATGTGGCTAAGGGCCACAATATTGAACAATATAGAACATTTCCCACAGTAGTCACATGTGGCTAATGGCCACGATACAGAACAATATAGATCACACAAAGTTCTGTTGGACAACAGTACCTTAAAGGATGAGTATAACTAAAATATACTGACAGAAAGGAAACAGTAGCTATCATTCTTAAAAATTCCTACTTTCTATCAAGAACTGTACAAATCACTTCACTCAAACTTTACAATCTCATATTTACATGGAAATTTGAGGCTCAGAGGAGTTAAATAAATTTTCTAAGGTCACCCAGCTATTAAGAGCTAGGATTTAAATCCAGTTCTGTCAATAATCCCAATTTTCACTTCACCATACCACTTCCTACATGAAATAAGAAGCAGAGCTACAGAAGATGGTTGGTTTGCTTTGGCACATATAGAGAATGCTCTGGAGGCTCAGTAGGTCAGAAAGAGACTGAGGTGTTTTAAGTACCTGAGATATGCGATCAACGTGTTATTTTAACTCCTGTCCTAGAGTTGAATACTGTTTTAATTATGTAAAATGTTTTCAGAGGAGTAGCATATTAGATTAACCAAGGAAATAGAGACGAAATAAGCATTGAAGTGCAAGGTTTCTAAAGCTTTAACATTGTCTCCCTCAAAATCCCATGATCCAAGTATTCCCTACCAGAGAATAATTATATATACACCTAAAGGTGCAACTTCTCTATTCTCACAGACCTAGATTGTAACAGTTCTGGTCTCTGTATCCTTGGCACATAACCTAAAGTTTAGGACACAAATCCTGATATTAAACACATGACCCCTCTCCTAGGATGAGATGCTCCCTGAAGGATTCTAGCTATGCTTCAGGAAATGTCACTGTACCATGTGAAGGCCACTTCATATTTACTGAGCATTTAGGGAGCTTAAGCAAATATTTTGTAAATACTTCATAAACTATCAATGACCCACTCATTTTGTTCCCTGTGAGAAGTAAATGCTGCCAAGTGATGGTGCTCATGGCCAAAAGGTACCTTTTACAGATGTGAACAGATGCTTCATGAAGACCTGATACAAACTCCAAATTGATAATACCAAATCATTTGATGCTTCTGCTTTAAGATTACTACCACTGCTCAGTTTTACCCTGTTCCATGCCAATTATTCAGTGCCCACTCTGTGTCTAGCATTATAGGATACAATAGGAATTCAAAGAACCTATTCTTTTTTAGATAGAAATGACACATAAGCATGGGTGAGACAGAGAGAACACTTAAAGGCCTATCTTAGTCAAAGTTCAAGTACTTGCTTTATGATCCCATCAGCCTTTAACCATTCCTACTGAGAATGTCCAAATCCCAGCCCACTTGATCGTTAGGGCATCTATAGCAGATGTTACAGATGCTTTCACAATGCCACTTCCGGACTGGCACCCAGGGGTCTGAAGACCCAGGCCTTCCTTCCTCCATGGATTCTGTCTTCAACCTGAAACAAAAGGAAAACAACACAAAACTTCATCTAGGAAGTAAAAGCAGACCTGTCACTTGTCATGGCTCTCTTTCAGGGATAGCTCTGAAGACGCTGCTATCAGAACAGATTCCAAGTTTTGTTTCCCACTCACTGTCAGCTACTTTAGAAAAAGTGATTGTTTTAACCTCTGAGAGCATATAGAAAATAAAAGTGGGGAGTCCTTTATTGCTCAATCAAGACATTTATGGTGTTGGTTGGTTTCTAGTCATCACTGTGTACAAAATAAATATAAGTAACAGGAAACACTGCATGTTTAGTCCTTATAAATATATCAAAACCCACCTGAATGTAATATGTGACAAATGACTCATACACACATATGTTGGGGGAAAACAACAAGATTGTAAACTACCTAAATGTTGACCAATAAAGGTTAAATAAATTACGGTATGTACATACATTAGATTACTGTATAACCATTATAAAGAATGGGGATGGGTCCACCTGGATGGCTTATTCCGTTAAGCCTCTGCCTTTGGCTAAGCTCATGATCCCAGGGTCCGGGATCAGGCCCTGCATCAGGCTGTCTGCTCTGTGGGGAGCCTGCTTCTCCCTCTCCTGCTCCCGCTCCCTGTGCTTGTGCTCTTTCTCCATCAAATAAATAAAATCTTTGCAAAAAAAAAAAAAAAAAAAGAATATAGATATTCTTTATTTACTTATTTGAAAATCCTAAGTGGGAAAAGGTAGATAACTGGTAGAGAATGTAAAGAAGACAGGAGGGTGAAATACATGTATTTGATTATACTTACATAAAATACCTCACAAAGGATACAAAAGAAACTGTTAATGCTATTACTGGGGAGGGGAATTAGGTGGCCTAGGAGACTTCATGATACATGCTTTGATCCCTTTTTAATTTTGAACCATGTGAATTTATTATTTTCAAAAAATAACATAACAATAAAACTTGAGAATTATAAGGATTATGAGAAGTCTACAACCATCTATTACCACATTTCATTCCACATTATTTCTTTCACATCTTGTATCTGGAAGAATAATGAACACCTACATTATATTCAAACTGATATAGATCAAGGAGGAAAATGGGAACACTGAAGGTTACGAGGCAAAACGTTTTTATAAGAAGAAAGATATCCAAAATAAATGTAGTGCTTACTTCTAGAAGGCATCTTACATTTATTATAATACCAGCCTTCCTACATTTTGATTTTCCAAAGGGGAGCCTAGTCATGGTTCACTGACTCACCCAAGGTCCCTGGAGGAGTAACCTGTGGTGCTAGTATTTGATAGGCTTGTCCTGAGCTAAGACCCCTGATTTTTCTTTAGTGTATCTTAGGCTTTTTAGGGTACCCTCACTACAGTGGCCACATTAAAATTGGGAGCTCCTCTTAGGGCTCACTAAAGTCATCAACTTCAGAGGTTGCTGCCTAGGCTCACTAAGAAAGCTGGAATGCTCTGAGCAAAGACCAGGGCAAAGACAATGTTTGCTACATCTCCCTCAATCCCAGCAAGGACCTGGGCCCTGCAGACACAAGAGAGTTATAGTGTATTGGTCTGAAACTCCTCCCAAGTAGAACAGCGTGTTGGGATAACAATACCTTTCCCTCCAAGCAAAATGAATCCAGGCGTTTTCCAAGAACACAGGCCCTCGATACATGAAGCAGAGTCTATTGTTTCTGGGTCACCGGGTCTCAAGGAAGGAAGGCAGACCCAGTGCTGCAGAGGGCCACGTGGAAACAAGACAGAGCATTTCCCTGCCTTCCCTCAATCTCCACACAGCCGAATTAATGCCCTTGTGACTCACACATAGTCCAACACTTGCTTGAAATAAAGGCCTGCCATCAGGATACAAGGTTCAAATGGAAGAGAAATTCAAAACAGTTAGGGAGCAAAATTAAGTGCACACTCACCAGCCCACCACCAAAACTGAGAGAGTAAGTGTAGAGACAGGAAGCAGTTTTCAGAAGTGGCCTCAGAGTCTGATTGGCTGATAAATTAAAAGCAGTTTCCCTTCTCCTTTACCTTAAAGGGTACGGGAATGAGGCAACCCCTTCCTTCACCTATTTGTCTCATGGAACAGTGATGCTACTTGCCCTATTTTTAGATTGAATTTTTTTAAACCAAGTTTCCTTTTGAGGTAACTTAACACAAGGTACTTAACACAAGGTACTTAACACAAGCAAACACAGGCTAATTTAAGCTGTATATACACATTCTTGCTTAGATGGCCCTACTGTAAACAATTTTCATTCCTTTAGGATCATTTCCTAAATTTTCTGACCTTAAAATGGTTAATTTATGCAAGGTAACAGGTTTCATTATTAACAGTCTAGATCCACTTAAGTTAGAACTTACCTTCAGGGTAATGTTCCAGTTAAGGAGCCTAGTGAACAAAAGATGGGTGTGGTTAAGGGTTTAGGTTTTGAAGTAAAATTTAGCTGTATAAACCTTACTAAACTAAGCCTTATCTTCTTGGCATTTTTGGCCAGTTACTACCACTAGTTCAAACTCCTTTGTCTTTTCTCAATTCTTCACAAATTTACTGTTTCTTAGTCTAAAAGTATAAACTCTTCCTGCCCTGGTCACTTCTTCTGGTCTTCATTCTCTTGTGAAAGCTCCTGTGTAAGTTAAAAATTCAATAAAATTTGTCTCCCCCCCCCATTAATCTCTTTGTAAGGTTAATTTTCAGACCCTGCCAGGGACCCTAAGAAGGTTGCCTTAGAGTAGCAAATGAAAATCCCTATTTAAAAAAAGAAAGAAAGAAAGAAACAGAGAGAGGGAGAGAAAGAGTAAAAGAAAATCTCTATTTCAAGGTGCTGTCCTAAAATATTTTAGGACATTTCACGTAAGTTGTGATAGTTTGCAAGATACTTCCTAGTTGCATGATCTGGAATAAATTTCTTAAACTCTCTGAGACTCAATTTTCTCCCCTGCACCATGGGGGAGAGTAATACCTACCACCCTAACATAGATAGAAATATGGGAGAGTCTAGCATAATGACTGGTCATAGTACATGCTCAATTCATGTTCTCCTTTCTTCCTTGCTCATTCCTCATTCTTATACAGAGAGGAGATGAAAAAGTAACTGCTTGTGAGTTTACTTATACACTTCTATTTGTCTACACATTATACAATTCTTTCTAGATACAAGTAAATCAATGGAAGTTAGTTTTTTCTCCTAAATGTTGTGATTACAGACCTATACTTGCCCATAATTTCCTGCTTCTTAACAGTGGGCAAGGTTACATTGCAGATTTTCTTCTTCTCCAGTAACATATATGAATGGATCATTTTGGAACCCCAGAAAGATGAGTATAGGGCTCTCTGAAATCATTGTGGGAAAAACTACTTTAGTAAAGGTCTTTGGAATACCAAGATGATATACAAAGGCAGAAAGGAGATCCTGTACATTGTAAGGGCTAAAAAGGAAAGATGACCCAATCTCTAAAGTGGGTTCCTGGAGAGGGGAATGAAGAAAGAATCTGGGTCCAGGACCCATCAAGTTGCAGATGCTGAAATCAGCTGACTCTACAAGACAATGCTAAAAAATGTGAAGCCCTGAGTTGCTCTAAGTAGAACATTTTGGGCCACACTTAGCACGAAACAAGTAGGATCAGCCACCTTCAAACAACCATACTGACCTATGCAATGATCTACTTGAACAACATCATCATTCTAGCACCAGAAGATAGTGTGGCGACACCAAGTGAGTGAAAAGCAATAGAGTAGAGAACACACCAGACTCTGTGTTTTGGGATGAACTGGATGAGCTGCCCCTCCCCAAAGCCCTAAATATTTTTGGATAATTTGGGGGGAAGGGAGGGGCATGTTGTTCTTAGCAAGGCATTGAAAAACAACTAGCTCCCCACCCTCCACACACACTCTGAATTCATGGAAGAATCCATGTCAGTTACATGTCTTTGGTTACCAAATGATACAAGGATTAGATGGTATCACAGATTTAGCCCATTATGGCCAATTCTTGATGTTACCATTATAAACAAAAACAAAAAGAGTGAAAGAAAGGAAACAAATCTCCCTGCAAATCACCCTTCTTCAGAAACCTTTCTCATCCCCTGTCTAATCACCTCCTGTGGCAGCTACTCTGTTCATCCCTCTTGTGCATCTAATATTTCTCTTCCTCTCTTCCCCAGTTCCATTCTTCCATAGGCCTCATCTTCTTGCATACAGTCCCTGACCTTGAGACCCTTGGGATAAATAGTAGATCCCTTTGCCTTAATCACAATCCTTCTTCTCCAGGCTTTTCAGCTTGTTCCTTCCTTCTCTGGACCTTTAATACCTTTCCCTTCCCACCTTATCCCATCAGTACCCATGCTAACTCCTCTTCTCTTTCTCGTCCCCATTGGTCAGGCTCTGGAGGTCTTCTGAAACTTGGCTACTGTTTTGTTTCCCAAAAGTTGAACAAATTTATGAGGCCAGAGCAATATGAATATTGCTGGGATATACATGGAAAACATACAAAAAATATCATGGTGATTATAAGACCAAACAGCAAACTCACATTTACATTCTGTAAATATGATTATTACAATTTTTAAATTAATTTATTTATTGAGTGTTAGAGAGAGAGAGCACACAGTGGGGAGGGGCAGAGGGACAGAAAGAGAGAAATTCTAAGCAGACTCCACGCTGAGGGCAGAGCCCCACACCAGGCCCACCAACCTGACGCTGATCATGATCTGAACCAAAACAAAGAGTCAAGTGTTTAACCAACTGCACCACCCGGGCTCCACCAGTTTTTAAATTTTTTTACCCCTTCTTTTCCCCTTTCTTTTCTTCCTCCTCTCTCTTCCTCTTCATTTGTCTTCTGTTCCTGCTATATCTCCCCACGTATTTTATATATTCTAGGAATTTAGACATTTTTTTAGATACTATTTCTGCACCTTCTTAGAACCCAAATAAAGAAAATAAAATCATATGTATTTCTAGATTGTTTCAGCCATTTGAGATTTGCAAGATTTTATGTATGAACTAAATGATTCTTACCAGAGCACTGAAGCTAGTTGCTCAGTCCAAGGGGATACAAACCGAAACTGGTCCTTAAGAAGAGTCCCTTTATATTTCTAAAGGCCTACTTATTTATTCTTGGATATCATAAATCCATTTTTCATACACTGTACTTTTTGAAACATATAGACTTTCCCAGAAATTATATACCTTTTACATTTAGCTTGATTAGTCTGTTTCCTGTACCTATATGGTATGATAGAAAATGTAAATAAATCTTAGGGATATCACATTATAATCAGTAACACTACCTAAAATTTTCACTTAGCAGGATATGAAGTCTGGATTTGCAGTTAACTCTTCTCTTTAGTTACACTTATTTTGACTAATTCATCATTTTTTCCTTAATATATCTTCAATGCATTATGGCAATTTTAAGCACACAGTATACTAGAGAAAGGAATATAATGGACATCTAGACATTGGTTACCGAGATTTAGCAACTGTCTTCCTTTAATTATTTTGGCTGAAGTATTTCTAAGCAAATTGCAGATGTCATGACATTTCACCCCTAAATATTATAGCATGCTTTTTTTAAAGGAACTTTAAAAAAAAATCGTAACTACAGTACCATTGCCACATCTAATAAATAATCCCCTAAGACTATCTAATACTCAGTTCATATCTATATACCCTCCTGCTACCAAAAGGATTTATTTTTTAAGATTTTATTTATTTATTTGACACAGAGAGAGAGATCACAAGTAGGCAGAAAGGCAGGCAGAGAGAGAGAGAGAGAAGCAGGCTCCCTGCCAAGCAGAGAGAGAGCCCGATGCGGGGATCGATCCCAAGATCCTGGGATCATAACCCAAGCCGAAGGCAGAGGCTTTTAACCCACTGAGCCACCCAGGCGCCCCCAAAAGGATTTTTAATCTCTTTTAATCTAGAACAGTGCCAATCTCTGTTGTTACTGTTATTATTCTTTTCTTATAAGAATAAACTTATTGAAGTGAGTAGGCCAGTTATCCTGTGGAATACTAACACTAATACCTCACATTGTTATACTAGTGAACCTGAACAATTTTTCCATGTCCTTGCTTATCAAATTTGCAAATGGTTTATTTGTATCATTTGTCTAGTTATGTACAGAAGATTTGGTTTCTCTTAGGACTTTGGGATAGCCCTTTACATGTTAAGTACATTGAATTCAACTTTTAAACACTTTGTAGCTTTCCACTGGGCATTTGCTAAAAATCTTTGCTTTTCTTCCTTTCTTTCTTGCTTGCTTTCTTTCTTTCTTTCTCTCTCTCTCTCTTTCAGACTTTACCCATTTATTTGAAAGAGAGAGAGAGAATGAAGGAGTGGGGGAGAGACAAAGGGAGAAGCAAACTCCCTGCTGAGCAGGGAGCTCAATACTGAGGATCCTAGGACCCAGGGATCATGACTTGACCCAAAGGCAGAGGCTTAACCAACTGAGCCATAAAGGCGTTCCTCATTTTCTTTTTTAAGAATATATAGTCAAATAAGGTATTTCCCCCTTTTCTTGCTTTGCTTAAGACCTAAGAAAACTCTCATTCACCATACCTTTGTTTCTTCTGGTTTCTTCTGGTTATGGATAATATGTTTTAATACTATTTTAGTTATGTTTACTTTGTATCTGACTACAGAAAATTGTATCTTCAAAATATATTTCAGTAATTTTCACTCTGACCACCATTAAAAAAAAAACTAAATAAAGAGAAGAAAAAATAAAAATAAATTTTAAAGAATATGGGTGGGATGATAATTACTACCAAGAAACTTGACGAATATAATAGCTTAGTAGATAAAAACAAATTTTGGTATAACCTAAACCTGTCCTGCCTCTTCTGAACTGTGTGTCATGGGCTGAATTGTGTATGCCCAACAAAAAAATGTTATGTTTTAACCCCTCAGGAGTTCAAAATGTGACTGTATTTGGAGGTAAGGCTTTTAAAGAAGTATTTAAGGCAAAGCAGGTGATTTGAGTAGGCCCTCATCCAATATTACATGTCCTTATAACCAGACTGGGACATAGACAAACACAGAAGGAAGACAATGCATGGAAGACAGGTAAGAAGACAGCCATTTACAATCCAAGGAGACAAGCCTTAGAAGAAACCAAGGTTGTTCTAAGACCACCCAGGTTCTAAAACTACCCAGGTCCAATAGGTCCACCCAGGTTCTAAAACTACCCAGGACCAATAGGTTAAGGGTCTGACTTCAGCTCAGGTCATAATCCCAGGGTCCTGGAATGGAGCCCATATCAGACCAGAAGCCCCACTCTCAGCAAGGAGTCTGCTTCTCCTTCTCTCTCTGCTGCTCCCCCTGCTCACACTGGCTCTCTCTCCTCTCTCAAGTAAGTAAATACATAAGTAAATCTTTCTTTAATTAAAAATTAAAAAGAAGAAGAATCCTACATTGTAGACATTCTTGTCTTAGATTTCTAGCTTCCAGAGTTGAGAAAATAAATTTCTGTTGTTTGAGCCACCTGGTCTATGACAGTTATGGCAGCCCTAGTAAACTAATATACTATGTGAGCTTGAATAAATTACTTGAATTTTTCGAAAGCTCAGCTTCCTTAGCCATAAAATGGGGACAATAATAATACTTATCCTATGGGGTTGTTGTGAGAATTAAATCATGTTTGTAACGCTCATAGCATAGTAATCAGCAAATAAATTCTAGGTATTATCAATTTGAGATTAAATGACATACATGTTAAAGCACTTAACTCTGTCTAGTACCCAAAGCTTTGATAATTATTTTTAACAAATGCTCCATTTTTGTCACATTTTCCTATCTCCAAATTAACATCTTTTAGACCAGTCTAGCTTATTTGTGTCATAATTAAATTAGATGCAACAAACGTTGACTTACCAAGGAAAGAAATTAACCAATTCAATCCAGCAAACATTTGCTGAGCACCTATATTTTGTCAGATTTATTTCCAAGTATCTGGTAGACTTTGATGTTATAGTAAATGTTATTATTTCTTAAAAATTCTATTTCTATTTGAAGCTCTTGTAAAGATGCAATTTATTCTTATGTGTTATTTTCTATCAGCCTTGTTAAACTTCTGTAATGAGTTAAAAATTTGTATTTTGTAGTTTCTTATTCACAACCAAACCACATACAAACAATAAGAATTTTGGTTTTTATATTTTGCGAACAAAGCTCTTTAATTCCAGGAAATCAAGTGTATCAATCTTTTCTCTTATAATCAGTGACTTTTGTCTTATGAAACCCCCTTCCTTACCTGAAGGTCCAAATGGAGACTTGTTAAGCTTGTTCAGTGCTTGGCCCCACTCCTGACCCAAAATCATCACATTCCCCTCCCCCCTCCCCCCTCCCCCCTCTCCCCCGCCCCTGCTTTTCTTCAAAAAGGGGCGGGGGAGAGTAGTCTGAATTAGGTTATGAGGCCCCCCAGCCAGGGTACCTCACCTCAGCCATTGAACTCACTTTGCTGGCCGTGAGTCTGTTCCAAGCTCCGGCTAAGGAGGCATCCGCCAGGCCCTTCCGCAGAGGGTTGGGTCCATGGCATCTCCTGCCCAGTCTGCCCTCGCGCGGAGCCCCGTTCTCTGGGAACTCACCTCCCCGAAATCAGGGAGGACCCTGTTAGGGCCGCTCTATGGCCCTAGTCTCAGACCTTCCCAGGGGACATAGGGTAGAGTGACACAAGGCACTCAGCTCGTGGCCCCACCGATGAGCTTCCCTCCGCCCTATGGGAAAGGGTGGCCCCACCGAGCATTTATAAGGCTCCCGCATCTAAAGACATTTTACAGTTATGGTGACTTCCCACAACGCGTAGCAACATGCAAATATCGTGGAGAGTACCGCCCCTGTCCCATGCACGCGTCTTTCTCAGCACGCACGCACGCGCGCTGTGTTCCCGCCCTGTGACTCCAGGCGGGTATTTCCAGGGGCGGGTTTGCTGACAGGAACGTTCAGGCTTCATGGCTGCCAGACGGCGGGGGACGCGCAGCAACGGGGTCGGAGGTTCGGTGCACAGTGTAGGGGGCGAATACTGGGGGGTGGGGAGTCTGAAGAGGAGCGGGGCCCTCTGCTCTAGCTCCACCCCTTCCGCTCCACCCCTGACCCGTCCTTGGCTATCACGCTAGTTTAGGTGCTGAACTTTTTAAACTTAAGTTTTCAGAGCTTTTCGGATTACAGAATTGTGTATAAGAGCTTGTGGACCTGTAGTAACTAACACAGTGCCAGCA
This sequence comes from Mustela nigripes, assembly GCF_022355385.1. Classification (NCBI taxonomy): domain Eukaryota; kingdom Metazoa; phylum Chordata; class Mammalia; order Carnivora; family Mustelidae; genus Mustela; species Mustela nigripes. The sequence continues at coordinate 49,942,102 of NC_081569.1, read as the reverse complement.
CTATTTTAAATACTTAATGTCATCTAATTGAAAGTATTTACTTATTAATAATATTTATTTATTAATAATATTTATTAAGATGCATCATTATTTTATGTATAACTAAGAAAGGGAAAAAAAATGCTTCCAGTTAAAACGTGATTCATTGTTTATATGTCATCCATTGTAAGATGCAGCCCAGTTTCAAAGATAGTAAAATTCAGGTCTTAGAATTGAGGAGTATTACACTCTCTCTGTGTTATGTTCTTATGTGCATCCATCCTACAATTGTGTAGGTCCATCCTACAAATTAGGTGCTATTGTTGCCCTCCTCTGGATTTTACAGTCGAGGCAACTGAGGTACAAAGAGGTGAAGTAAATTCTACAAGTTTCCACAGCTGGAAGAGACCCAGCTAGGCTCTAAACTAGAGACAGATTCCAGAGCACTCTGTTAACCATTATCTCATACCACGTTGGGTAGTTGGAAGATAGGTATTGGTAAAGTTTGGGGATGCAAGTAAACAGAGATAAACAGTCTATATGACACTCATGCCTCAGGCTATGAGCTCACAAGAGCCCTGGGGCTCCATCTTATTTTATCTTATTTTATTTTAATTTGGCTGGAATAGCAAATTAGGATGTGATTTCTCAGACTATTGCCAAGAACAGTGATATGGCAGTTACTATTTCTTTGTAAATTTACAAAACCATCTTAAGCCTTTTCTTTAAAAAGATGATGTTTTTTTCAGAGTAGGATTGTGTTCATTGGATACTCATTCTTTCTTTTGGTTCTTTGCCTATTTATGCACATGGCCTCTGTAGCATTAGATGAAGCTGGACGAGTTCATAATGGCAACACAGCTGTAGAAGACCCTCTGCCTGCAAAGAAAACTCGAAGATGCCAGAGGCAGGGGGTAAAAAAGGAGCCTGTGAATGGAGGAGAGGCCAATAATAACAAAACAGAAGACAAGCAAGGTCAGCTTCAAGTGGTAGGCCAGAGAGGACATGGACTAGCAGGATTGCCTATGGGAGGGGTGAGGACAAAGGATGCCTTGTTCTTTCAAATCTTACTCTTCCTTTCTTAAAGATATCATTAATTTTCTATCCTTTGGGCATACCACAATACGAATCTCCTTTCTTGGAATCTTCAGTTTCATGTAATTTAGACAGATTGAGACCTGGACAGATCAGGATTGCTTGGGATGGGCAAAGTTCATTATGACATGATAGTTATTTTTGATTCCCATACAAGTAGCTGTAGTATATATCTCCTCCCTCAGAGTCCGTGAAGACCTTGCTGTTAAAGGGCAAAGCTCCCGTGGATCCTGAGTGCACAGCCAAGGTGGGAAAGGTGAGAGATTCCTTTGCCCATCAATTTCTCAGAGAGCAGTTGTTCTTTTGCTACTGGGATTCCTGTCTGGAACGCTACTAGTATTCATTTTAGGAATCCTCCAAAACGCTACTAATGATTAATTTTCTCAAAGATTAAGAGATGGGGGTGCTGGAGTTTGGGGTTAATAATCAGGATGTTTTTTTAACTTCTGGGGTTATCATCAGCTTTCCGCACCTCATTCTCTTTCTCAGGTAGCAAATTATACCATTATCAAGGATGAAACATCTTTGTTCTCATGAGAAACTGTGCTGTGGTATGGCATGAGTTACGAATGTGAAAAGGATTTGAAGAATACAGAAGAAAGGCTTCCTCTGGAGCAAGTTTCCTTTAAGTGTTAGAATCATTTGTTTTTCTGTAATTACAAAAAAAAGCCAACATGTTTTTATTATAGGAATAATAGGTTATATGTAAAAGAACATGCTTTTGCAGTTCTTTCCTGGAAGGTAGATATTGGTGGTGCTGGAGAATGACACCTTGAGACAGAAGAAAATTTAGAGCATTACTAAGGCTCTCATGAGGACTGAGACTACACTAATGTCAATGTTTTCCTTCTCTCTCTAGGCCCATGTGTACTGTGAAGGGAATGATGTCTATGATGTCATGCTAAATCAGGTAAGGGAAGGAGCTGTTCTATGTATGGGAATTTTTTTCTTGGTAATTACAGATGAGCATGTCTCAATGCCCAGATCTTTAATTCTTAAGTCCCTGATGTTAGCCTTATAGTAGCTTTTTCCTTACAGCAGTTACTAGTACCTGTGACCAAGGAAGACATCAATTTATGTGGCTTCCATTTGTAAACCTGTCTCATGTTCGTGTGTTTCTCTTATAGCTTTTTCCTTACAGCAGTTACTAGTACCTGTGACCAAGGAAGACATCAATTTATGTGGCTTCCATTTGTAAACCTGTCTCATGTTCGTGTGTTTCTCTTATCATAGACCAATCTTCAGTTCAACAACAACAAGTACTATTTGATTCAGCTGTTAGAAGATGATGCCCAGAGGCACTTCAGCGTTTGGATGAGATGGGGCCGAGGTAATGACTCTTATTGGTTTTCTCATTTGTCATTCAGAAAGCCAGAGACAGCTTAGTGAGTAACCAGAAGATCCTCTGGGTTTAAATTGGTGGAAAGGAGGCTTTATAACCTAGGAGGGGCTTGCAAAAGGGAAATTGCAAGCATCTTCATTAACAAGTTCCCACTGGAAAAACTAAGAGCAGCCTGTTGAGGCAGGGAAGTGTCCTGCAGTTGGTCTGCTAATGCTGTTCAGGAACTGTGGCAGTTAGCAGGTAACTAATACCAACAGGATCAGTCCACTTGACCCATTCACCTTTCCCTTTCCCCTTCCTGCCTATTTGTCAGATGCTTAAGTGGGGAGACTTTGAGAAAATTCTTCTTGGATTGGGAGGCAGGAAACCATCTTATGTGTGGAATTTATTTTGCAGTTGGGAAAATGGGGCAGCACAGCTTGGTGGCTTGCTCAGGGGACCTCAACAAAGCCAAGGAAATCTTTCAGAAGAAGTGAGTTCTCAGAAATGAGTATCAAAAAATACCATTCTTTTTCTTCCATGTATCTTCTTTAAGAATTTATAAGAAGTGTGATTTGGCCTCAATGTTAATGTGTTTCCACTGTGACATTCTATGAATAGAAAACCAAACTGCATCCTTAGTTAGTGATTACATCACCTGGAACCTTGAAATTAACTAAAAATAGGGGCGCCTGGGTGGCTCCGTGGGTTCAAGCCTCTGCCTTCAGCTCAGGTCATGGTCCCAGGGTTCTGGGATCGAGCCCCGCATCAGGCTCTCTGCTCCACAGGGAGCCTGCTTCCTCCCCTCTCTCTCCGTCAGCCTCTCTGCCTACTTGTGATCTCTCTCTCTGTGTCAAATAAATAATAAAATCTTAAAAAAAAAAAAAGAAATTAACTAAAAACAGAAGAATCTAATATATTTAGCATATGACCAACAATTAAGGAAATTTGGGAAAAGTGGGTAGGATGCGAATATTCAGTTAGAGCTTTAAAAATTCTTTCACTATGATATAGAGACAGAACTTTCTGGTCTCTGGGAATCTTTCAGAGAAAGAACTCAGAAAGGGATCTTTTGTCTAAAATCTCAAAGGCTTTTGTGGTATTTTGGGGCCTTTGGGAAACTCAAGAGTCCTTTTTTTCCATTTTTTATTCCCATTGACTCTAGAGCCTTTTTTTCTTTTTTTCATTTAGGGTCCTAATTTAGAATCCAGGATTTTTGGGAATTCAGATATAAGAGTTGTAAGAAATAGTTGGGAGGAAAAAAAAGAAATGGTTTGGAGATGTTCTAAGGAAACAATTATAAGCCCATTCCTAGTAGTAAGAGTTTTCTTACTTGTAAGATTTTTTTATAAGCCTTTTCTCACCATTGTGGATCCCACAGATTCCTTGACAAAACAAAAAACAATTGGGAGGACCGTGAGAAGTTTGAGAAGGTGCCTGGAAAATATGATATGCTAGAAATGGACTATACCACCAATACACAGGTAAACTCCAGCTGTACATTTGGGGAGAAAACTGCTTCCTCTGAACCAAGGTGAAGTCTAGCAGAATGGCTTAGATCAGGTCCCAGACTAGAACAGATCAGGATATCCTGAGTCTTGCTATTTCCCCCCTAAGCAAAGGAAACAGTTCCCTCAGGGGTAACTTTCACGGATCTTTGTAATCTTGAAAGGACCATAGATTAAAGATAGAATATGCTTTCTAGTCTCGTTATTTAATACGGTTCTTTTAAAATCTTTGGTCCTATTTCCAGAAGTTTAATGTATGGGTTGAGAGAGGAGTAATATATAGTCACACCATGAAATAGCATTTAAAGTTGTCTTCACTTCTGGTTATACACCACATTTAAAAAAATTAATTTCAACAAGTTGAGTTGGAACCAGGATGCTGAAAACTGCCACAGTATCTGAGAAATGTAAAAATCTTAAGTCTTTTTAAGATGAGAAGATCTGAGACCTAATGGCTGTCATAACATACTTAAACATAACAACTCATTAGGGGAGCCTTTTAGACTTGTTCTGGGAGTTTAACTGTGGGAGGCATAGGGAAGAGTAGAAGGTAGAATCACATCAAGTACTCTACCCAGGTTAAAAATGGGATGAGCCTGTGTTCAAGCAGAAGCTGATTGGTGTTCACCTGCCAGGGGTACTGTAGAGCCAGCCCTTGCAGGGACCTTAAAATAGTTCCTTCCAGATTTTGTAATTCTCTTTTTTTCCATTGTAGAGTGAAGAAGAATCAAAAGGGGACTCTCTTAAATCCCCTTTGAAACCAGAATCACAGCTAGATCTTCGTGTGCAGGAGCTGATAGAGTTGATCTGTAATGTCCAGGCCATGGAAGAAACGATGGTAGAAATGAAATACGACACCAAGAAAGCCCCACTGGGTAGGACTTCAGATTCTTTTTTTTTTTTAGGACTTCAGATTCTATCCCACATTCTCTCTTTGTATTTCCTAGTTCCTTTAATAGGATATTTCATCACCTTCATGATTTAAAGCTTGTCGATACTGTGAATGAAAGAAAGGAGATCTGGGGTGAGAGATAGTGTTGGGTAAGAGACGCTGTTTTGAGAGCTGAAAGGTGGGAGTCTTTGTCGATTAGGCACATGAACTGTTTTCAGGATAGGACCCTAGTTGTGAGTTCTGATGATCTCTGGATGGGCCTGCAGGGAAGCTGACAGTGGCACAAATCAAGGCAGGCTACCGGTCTCTAAAGAAGATTGAGGACTGTATTCGGGCTGGTCAGCATGGACGAGCTCTCATGGAAGCCTGCAATGAATTCTACACCAGGATCCCACATGACTTTGGGTAAGGCCTGTGCTGTTACACTTCTCTTTGGTCTTCTACCTCCCTATATCTATCTACATCACTCAACAGTAACTATAATCTTTTTACTCTCATTTCTAATGAAATGATCATCTTAGATAGATACAGAGCCAAAATGACTTATAGATAGCCTGTGTAGTCCACTTGCAAGTTTGGGATGCCGTCTCCTGGCCTGATTATAACCATATTTTCTGACCGAGTAGAAATTACCAAGAAAAGTAGGCCTAGATATCCAGCCAACAAGTAAAATAGCTTCAGGTGTGAAACTCCCTATTCCCTATTCAAATGACAGTAGGTATAGAAAATACATTTTATCTTTGTTGATTCTATATTCTGGTACTTTTTCTGTTTTTATTCTTTTCTTTCTTTATAGCACTCTATGACCTAAAAATAACCCTGAGTGGCCTGCAGGTCTACTTCTGTTTCTAGACAGGACTATCTCCAAGCTGTTACTTTTTGATGTTGATATATCTTATTTAAAAAATAAGATTTGGGGGATACCTGGGTGGCTCAGTTGGTTAAGCAGCTGCCTTCGGCTCAGGTCATGATCACAGCGTCCTGGGATCGAGTCCCACATCGGGCTCCTTGCTCAACAGGGAGCCTGCTTCTCCCTCTGCCTCTGCCTGCCATTCTCTCTGCCTGTGCTCGCTCTCTCCTCTCTCTCTCTCTGATAAATAAATAAAATCTTTAAAAAAAAAATAAATAAAAAAAAATAAGATTTGGGTATTATCGCTAACAAGAAATAACAAGGGTTGGAGAGGTTGTGGAGGAAAAGGAACTCTTGTATACTACTGATAGAATTGTAAATTAGCACAGCCACTATAGGAAACAGTATGGAGATTCTTCAAAGAATTAAGAGTGGAACTACCATATGACCCCACCATACCACTTCCGGATATTTATCTGAAAAATATGAAGACACGAATTCAAAAAGATAATGCATCCCTGTGTTCACTGCAGCATCATTTACAATAGCCAAGATATGGAAACAACCTGTGTGTTCATTACAGATGAATGGATAAAGAAGAAGTGGTATATATATACAATGGAATACTACTCAGTTATAAAAAGAGTGAAATCTTGCCATTTGCACATGGTTGGATGGATCTTGATGGTATTATGCTAAGCAAAATAAGCCAACAGAGAAAAACAAATACCATATGACTTAATTCATGTAGATTCTAAAAAAAAAAAAATTCATAGATACAAAGAACAGACAGAGGAAAGGGGTTGGGGGTGGGTGAAATGGGTGAAGGGAGCTGCTATAAGGTGAGGGATAGTAACTGAACTTGCAGTGCTGACTTTAAAATTACAAAGCTGTACATCTGAAATGTATTAAGGGAACCCATAAAAAATAATTTCATTTCTAGTTCCAGATGTCAGAATCTATACAGTGTGTGTGTTTTATCTTTAGTCTGTTACTTTTAGTCATATGCCTTTGGCCACCCTCAGGGAACTGATTATGGATTATATCTCTGTCCTTAGACTCCGTACCCCTCCATTAATCCGAACAGAGAAAGAACTGTCAGACAAAGTACAATTACTAGAGGTGAGATGTGTGAATTGGGAAGTATTACTCTGTGGTTCCAAGTCCCTACACATTGATCCTATATCTCATCTTGTCAGGCTTTGGGAGACATTGAAATTGCCATTAAGCTGGTGAAGACAGAGCTGCAAAGCCCAGAACACCCATTGGACCAACACTATAGAAAACTGCATTGTGCCCTGCACCCTCTAGACCATGAAAGTTATGAGTTCAAAGTAAGAAAAATGATCATTTATTTTCCTACTTGTAAAACTCATGCTCCTTACCCCATTGTTCTGTGACCACTCTGGTTAAGAATGAACTTTTTTTTTTTTTTTTTTTTGGAGAGCAGCAAGCATGGTTTATTGAGTGATAATACGAAGATCCCAAAGGAGGGGACCCAAAAGGGTTGTCCAAGAGCAAACTTTTGTATAGAGCAGAATTTCAGTTTACCAGGAATTAGGGAAAGTAGAGCTCTTTCTCACTGTCTTGTGAGGCCATTAGGGAGCAGAAAGTCTCTGATTTTTACCAGAAGCCCTGAGGTTCTTCAGTTTGGTCTGGTCTCTTGTAGAGTCCACACCAGCCATTTCTTTCATTTCTTCTCACAGGTGATTTCCCAGTACCTGCAGTCTACTCATGCTCCCACACACAGGGACTATACCATGACCTTGCTGGATGTCTTTGAAGTGGAGAAGGAGGGTGAGAAAGAAGCCTTCAGAGAGGACCTTCATAACAGGTCTCAGTTTAGCTTTGGGTTTGGGAAGACATTGCTTTGCCAGAAGTGCAGTTATGGAACTTTTGGAAAATGTGAGAAAATGGCTTTTTTATCCTTATGGCCTATCTCTGCTGGAGAGCAACAGAGTACAATAATAATACTTGTTCTCTAGGATGCTGCTATGGCATGGTTCCAGACTTAGTAACTGGGTGGGAATCCTGAGCCATGGGCTTCGAATTGCCCCACCTGAGGCTCCCATCACAGGTTACATGGTGAGTAGAATCCTGGAAGGAGGCACAAGGGTAAAGGATACAATAATTTTCTTAGTCCCTTCCCCCCCTCCCTTTTTTCTTCTAGATTAGGATTCCATAGTACCCTTCCCAAGAAGTAAACCAGCTCACTGATAACCCTGACTTTTTTTTCTTTTTTCACACCATAACATTTCTTACTATGTCCCTCTTTCTTTAAATTCCTAAAGATATCCTTTCTACCCCCTCAGAAAGCAGAGACTCATGAATACACCTGCTTCTCTGGAAAAGAATTGCAAAGGGAAATGGAGAAAGGTCTATATTGTGTTTAAGATCATGAAGCACAGGGTCGTCAGTGGTACAGGCCTTCTTGCTAACACAGTGGGTTAAGCAGCTGACCTTCAAGTTTGTTTATATATTTCAGTTTGGGAAAGGAATCTACTTCGCCGACATGTCTTCTAAGAGTGCCAATTACTGCTTTGCTTCTCGAGTGAAGGATACTGGACTACTGCTTTTATCAGAGGTGAGATGAACATATTTATGATCTCTAGTTTATTATTAGTTCCTGTTTTTCCAGAGAGAAAAGTTTGATTCCGAACCAAGAGGTTCACCTGGGAGAACTTGAAAGGGGAGCCAAGGGCAATTTCCATTCCATTCCTGTGCAGGAGGAGGGGAAGAAAGTAGTGATGGGATTTTCTGTTTGGACTTAGAGCCATCCAGTTCTCAGGAAGATGTGGGTGTTCAAAGATCTTTTTGCTCTGCAGGTCGCTTTAGGTCAGTGTAATGAGCTATTAGAGGCCAATCCTGAGGCAGAAAGATTACTTCAGGGCAAACATAGCACCAAGGGACTAGGCAAGATGGCTCCCAGTCCTGCCTCCTTCATCACCCTGTGAGTACTCAGAGCCTGTAAAGCCAGAAGACTTCTTTTGGCCAAATAAGACTCTACTTTCGGGGTGCCTGGGTGGCTCAGTGGGTTAAGCCTCTGCCTTCACTCAGGTCATGATCTCAGGGTCCTGGGATCAAGCCCCACATCGAGCTCTCTGTTCAGCAGGGAGCCTGCTTCCCCCTCTCTCTCTATGCCTGTCTCTCTGCCTATCTGTGATCTCTATCAAATAAATAAATATTTAAAAAAAAAAAAAGACTCTCTACTTTCTATATTCCAGCTTCTCAGAGGCAGATATTGACACACTTTTTTTTTCATTTGGCAGGAATGGGAGTATGGTACCCTTAGGACCAGCAAGTGACACAGGAGTTCTGAATCCAGATGGTTATACCCTCAACTACAATGAATTTATTGTCTATAACCCCAACCAGGTCCGTATGCGATACCTGCTAAAGGTTCGGTTTAATTTCCTGCAGCTGTGGTGAATATTAAATAAACTAGATAAGGTCTGATCTTCAAACAAGAAAATAAGCAGTGTTGTACTCTTGAATTTTTGATCTTTTATGTAATAAAAATGGCACAAATCTACCACTGGCTTCTTTGGGCTTTATTTCTCCAACCACGTATTTTCTTCTCATGTTCATACTTCTTCATCTTCAGGACAGGAAGTACACATTGCTCTATGTATCCCATAGCTAGCTGCAAGTTACTCAGGATCCTGTTCCTAACAGCAGAATAACCTCTGTGCCTTGAAGGACACTAATGGTGACTGATGCTTTTCCCCATTTAAGTAAATTTTTCTGCAACGTGGAGTTTGTTGGGTATTACTATTAGAAGGGTAGAGACGGCACCTGGATGGCCCAGTTGGTTCAGCAACTGCCTTTGGCTCAGGTCATGATCCCCGATCTCCTGGGATTTAGTCCTTCATTGGGCTCCCAGCTCCACAGGGAATCTGCTTCTCCCTCTAAGCTTCTCCCTTCTCATGCTCTCTCTCACTGTCTCTCTCTCAAATAAGTAAAAAAAAATCTTTAAAAAAAAAAGGGGGGGTGTTGAAACAACTGCAGACCAGGTCTCCCACCACTTATCCTAGGACTCAGCAGATGTCCAAAAATCTGCAAGCACTTAGAGGACTTGTCTCTTAAGTCTAAATACATCTCAGGGAGGAAAGGAGAGGAATTAGAATGAGTTTTGAGCTGCCTGCTCCACCTAAGAAGTACCAAAGTCCACGTCAGACCAAAGACTTCCTGATTATTCATAAACATGTGCAACACAAATATATGTACATAGATACATGCACACACACACACTTACACACACATAACACATATTACTGAGATAACAGTAAAGGTTATTTAAATGAAAACAGTAGCCTGTAACGTCTTAGAGACCAGATTACCAATATCTATCTAAGTTTAAAATATACATACCCTTTGACCTAAAAACTACAGACGTACTTGTTTGTATAGATGAAGTCAGTGCAGCATTGTCATATGCAAAAGATCCCTAGATAAGGAACTAGTTAAACATACTCACTCACTGAAATACTGTGCTGCTGTTAAAACTAGACTATACAGACTTCTCTAAAAAGTAGAAGAGAATACTTCACACCTCATTCCATGAGGCAATATGAAACCAAAATCCGATAAAGATACCACCAGGAAAGAAAACTCTAGACCAATGTCCTTTAAGAATACAGATGTGTGGGGTACCTGGGTGGCTCAATGGGTTAAAGCCTCTGCCTTCAGCTTGGGTCATGATCCTGGGGTTCTGGAAGGTTTTGGGATGGAGCCCTGCATCTGGCTCTCTGCTCAGGGGGGAACCTGCTTCCTCTCTCTCTGCCTGCCTCTCTACCTACTTGGATCTCTGTCAAATAAATAAATTAAAAAAAAATACAGATGTGCAATAAAATGCTACCAAGCCTAAACCAGTAAAGTAAAAAGAATTCTACACCATGACAAAGAGATTTATTAAAGGAATGTGAGGTTGGTTCAATATATGAAAATCATATGACTATCTTAGGACATATGTAGGACAAAAGTCATATGACTATCTTATTAGATGCAGAAAAGGCATGTGGCTAAATCTAGCACCCTTTCATGATAAACATTCAGCAAAGTGGGGCGCCTGGGTGGCTCAGTGGGTTAAAACATTCAGCAAAGAATGGAAGGGAGCTTCAACCTGATAAAGGACATCTATGAAAAACCCACAGAAAGATTGAAATAGATGAATGACTCCATACATACTGGAATGACTCCGTACATTCTGGAAAGAAATGATAAATAATCCTTCCAAAAGGATTTCAATTAACATAGAAGGCTCGAGGGAAATAGAAAATCATTAGAAATGGGGTGCTGAGTGGTTCAGTCAGTTGGGCATCTGACTCTTGATTTCAGCTCAAAAGCCTACTTGGAATTTTCTCTCTCCTTCTCCCTCTGCCACTGTCCCCCTGCACCCTCCCCCAAACGCCCCCAACACACTCTCTCTTAAAAAAAAAAAAAAATCACAGTAATAATTGCTATAGTCAGGATCAACGGACGGATGCTAAAATTAGTGGAACAGGATAACTTTCATAGTTTCAAAAAACCTACTTCAAGATTTACTGATTACTATGGTGATTTTAAAATAGGAGCATAAATTCTTTGGTAATTCTCCCTCCAGAGGTTTAGTCTCTCTCCTTTTAAGTGCGGGCTGGGTTTAATGACTTGCTTCTAACAGAGAATGGAAAAATAACAGTAAAAGAAAAATAAAGTGATCAAAATTGGAACACCTGGGTGGTTCAGTCAGTTGAGCATCTGCCTTTGGCTCACTTCATGATCCCAGGGTCCTGGGATTAAGCCCCATTTGGGGCTCCCTGCTCAGCGAAGAGCCTGCTTCTCCCTCTCCCTCTGCCATCCCTGGACTCCCCCACAACTCTGCTCTCTGACTCTTATCTCTTGTCAAATAAATACAATAAAATCTTTAAAAACAAACAAACAAAAAAAACTCAAAATGTTTAAACTATCTAAATTAGGGGCACCTGGGTGGCTCAGTCCTTAAGCAGCTGCCCTCAGCTCAGGTCATGATCCCAGGGTCCTGGGATTGAGCTTTGTATTGGGCTCCCTGCTCAGAGGGAAGCCCGCTTCTCCCTCTTTCACTCCCCCTGCTTGTGTTCCCTCTCTTGCCGTCTCTATCTCAGTGTCAAATAAATAAATAAATAAAATCTTAAAAATAAAATAAAATAAAATAAATTACCTAAATTAATTTTCCCTTCAACTCCCTTGGGCACATGTTTACAGTTACCCAGAGTCTCTTATTGTCACTCACAGCAATTATACTATGACCTTGCTGTACACCTATAAGGTAAGAAAGACAAAAATACCTCAGGCGGGCCTGGCCAACAAGGCTGAGTCTACTGAGCAAAGGTCAAGTTATCCTTTTCTTAACTTTCTCCATCCCCATCCTCCAGCCTTAGATGGGGTGCTTTTGTAGAATTTTTAGAGCTTGGAGCACAGACGTCTAGGGCTTCCTCCTGTCCTTGGCCCATGCTCTCAGTAGAGCAAAAAGCAAAAGACTGAAACCAGCAACTTTCAGGATGATGCTGTGCCATGGTTCTCTGTAGCATTTCTGGGTAGTATTATAAATCATAAATTTCAAATAACCTTAATTTGGATTCTGGTCACAAGGTACGTGGAGGAGGTGGTCTAGAAGGTACTTTTAGAGCCCTTGCATGAGACACATGAGAGAAGATAGAAGCATGACCCATGATTAAAACATCAGTTGATGGAATTTCTTATATCTTTATCCTCCAGCTGAGGGAGACCATGGGGAACTAGTAGAAATAAGGGGAAAGTCTCTCAGATGATCTGTCCACGAAAACCTGGAATCAGGGCAAAGAAAGAACAAAACTCAATACCCCTCAACTCCCCAGTTCCTCAAAATTCATTTCTTTCTCTCTCTCTTTTTTTTAAGATTTTATTTATTTATTTGAGAGAGAGAGAGTGAGAGAGAGCATGAGAGGGGAGGTCAGAGCAAGAAGCAGACTCCCATGGAGCTGGGAGCTCAATATGGGGCTTGATCCCAGGTACTCCGGGATCATGACCTGAGCTAAAGAGAGTCGCTTAACCAACTGAGCCACCCAGGCACCCGTCAAAACTCATTTCTAATCAGAGTGCAGTGGTAGTTCTCTGAGAAAACCCTACCAACTTAGAACAAAATCTTGTAAGCCTGGCTTCTCATATACGAGTCCTTGAGCTTTGGGACATAGAAGACCTTGAACTTTTCCCTAACTCTTAGAGTCTCAGGAAACTTCCTCTCCCATAAGATAAAACTATAGGAAAACAAGGTTTTAGAACTTAAAAGGATCACAGTCCATGGTGAGTCCATGGGTAGGATTGTTCCATCTCTCCATTTGTTTTAATCTTCACAAACTTCAATTTGAGAGCTACACTTTTGGGGTTTCTTCCAAGAATGCAAATTACTATTACTGACAAACATGTGCAGGTCAAGTGGCTGCTGCTGCCTAGTCAGTGGCTGTGAAAGCCAGGAGTCCCATTCCACTCAGCACCCTAGCTTCTCACTTCTCATCTGGGCAGTCAGTTCCGCACAGAAGAGGCTGCTTCTGTGGGAGGAACTTAATGTTCTCTCTAAACGCCCTGACTGGGGGGCACTTTCAACTCACTCCTCCTTTTCTTTTCTTTTTTTTTTTTTTTTTTTAATTAAGATTTTATTTATTTATTCGACAGAGAGAGAGATCACAAGTAGGCAGAGAGAGAGAGAGGAGGAAGCAGGCTCCCTGCTGAGCAGAGAGCCCGATGTGGGACTCGATCCCAGAACTCTGAGATCATGACCTGAGCCGAAGGCAGCGGCCTAACCCACTGAGCCACCCAGGCGCCCCTCACTCCTCCTTTTCTTAATCTTTCTTGACTAAGTGAGATGTCTTCAGCTCTCTGTTCAAACTAATTGCCGGCCAACATCACTCATTCCTTCCCCCGCCAGGAACGGCATCTCAGGACCCTTGGACGAGCAAGTGACACAAGACTTCTAAAGCCTGATTTCAAAGAATATCTATGAAAGAACTGGTTCCCTTTCTTGCAGTTTTAGTAAGGACTAATGTTAAATCAGAAAAGAAACATGAGAACATCCATATTCCTCTGATCCACATCCACATCAGAACACAGGCAGATTGCACTGGAGATTTTCTGACACTTTATTTAAAAAATTGAATCAAGAAAGGAGCCACTAGTGTCTTCCGGCTTTGCATCTCAAGCACAAGTGGGTGGGACATCTTTACTCCCAGGAGAGAAAGTACACGTTGCCCAGTGTGTCTCCCACTGCAAGCTTCAGGGTAGAGTCGGGGCCCAGCCAAGGTTCCAGGCAGCTGACAGCCGCTTCACACTGGAACAGACCCAGCTACAAAGGGGAACAAAAGATGGGGAGGTGAAGGATACAAGCCTAGGGCCTCCTTACTAACTCATTTTTCTCTCACATTAATGCCTTTTATTTAGAAATAGGTTAGTTGCACATGATAGCAAGAATAGAAGAAAACAGAATTTTGATCTTTTGTACATTCTTTGCCCAAGTTTGCCCTCTGTGACGCTCTTTGAGCCCTCCTTGCACACATACACACTTACCAGCTGCATACTGGGTCTCTCCCACAGCTTAACATCTCTGTCCTTTGAAGCTGTCACCAGCAACCCAGGCAGGACATGGAGGGCTGTGACCGAGCCCGAGTGAATCTTGGAGGGGAAGGAGAAGTGATGTGCTGAGCTTTCAGTGGGCCTTCCTTTGTCAAGGAAGCATCCACCTGTCAGACAGAAGGCCTCGTCCCCTCTATTTGTGACCCATGCCTCTAACTCACCTTTCTACGCTGCTGAGTCCTCAGCTGTGAGGGTGGGGACCAGCTATCTGTGCTGCTGTCTTGCACAGATGGGGCCGTCTCTGGAGTTGGGGTTTCAGGCATTTCTGTTTTCTGCCAGAGGTTGCTTGTCTCCCATTCTCCTTCAGGGGTGCATTTGGCGAGTTTCCACAGCAACCCATCAGAGCTGGCACACAAAAATGAGGACTCTGCCATTTCAAGGACAGAGGTTAGAGCTAGGTTTCTGGCTTCATAGGACCCACCGTCACCTACAAGGCATCTCCAGACCTGTGGGTCCTCCCATCCCACTCACCAGATTCCGGTTTGGCTTGGGTTACCAACACGTAGGTCCCAGTAGGATTCTCCAGGTTTGGCTCAAACTCGAGGCTCTCTTGAAACTCTCCTGACTCCTTTTGCTTCTGTGAAAAGATGGCTCATTTTGTTCAGCCTACTCATAGCACTTGACACTATACAGCCAAAGCAACTGTTTTAGGCTCTGGGCTGGTCAGCACTTTTTTTTTTTTTTTTTTTAAGATTTTATTTACTTATTTGTCAGAGAGAGAGCACAAGCAGGCAGAGTGGCAGGCAGAGGGAGAGAAAGAAGCAGGCTCTCCTCTGGACAAGAAGCCCAATTCGGGACTTGATCGCAGGATCCTGGGATCAGCAGGTTCACTGACTGAGCCACTCAGGCATCCCTGGTCAGGACTTTCTTAACTGTGATTTAGACATCGTAAAGAGCGTGAACGCTTTTTTTTTTTTTTTAAGATTTTATTTATTTATTGTGTGAGAGCAAGAAAGAGAGAGAAAACACACAAGCAGTGGGAGCAGCAGGCAGAGAAAGAAGCAGGCTCCCCACTGAGCAAGGAGCCAAGGACTCCATCCCAGGATCCCAGGAACATGACCACAGCCGAAGGCAGAGCCTTAACCAACTGAGCCAGCCAGGCATCCCTAAGTGCACGAATCTTAAATGTACATCTCAAGGAACTTCTGCATATGTATACATCCGTGCAATCATTGCCCAAGTCAACATGTAGAACATTTCTGTCACCCTAGAAACTTGCCTTCGTGACCCTTCCCAGTCAATACCAGAGCTAACAATATTCTGAGTTTTGTCACCATAAATTAGTTCCATTTGTTCTTTAACTTTATGTGAATGAAAGCATGTAGTATGTACTCTTTTGTGTCTGACTTCTTTCACCCGATGTCATGTCTATGAGATATGTCTGTATTGTTCCAGACACTAGTACTCACAGTGACAAGACAAGAGAGACATGAGAAAAAAAGCAATTAAGAAAACTCCTACATTGATGGTTCCCTGTGATTTTTTTTTTTAACACTGGAATCTTTTTTTGTATCAGTAAAATATTACAGGGAAGCTGAAACCCACTATAGAATGCTCTGAAGTAGAGCCACTCCAGTTGAAGGAACAGAAGGGAATTTGGAACCAATGCCTTTACCCTCCTCTTATCCTCAACAATGGCCCCAAGGTTTTAAAAGTGTTGGTCGTGGACAAATGTTTTAACACACTCAAATCAGACTTACTAAGAGATAAAGGCCTCTAGTTTCCACTGACTGCAGGACAAACACACCATAGTCCTGATGGGTGGACAACAACATAGCACCTTCCGAATAGCGGCAGCTCCTGGTTTATAAGAAAGAAAGAGGCTGAACCCATGAACATCTCTCTGTAAGACCCCAGGGTTTTGTTCTAAGTTAGACCCAAGTTCAGGGTAACCACTAACCCACTTTTCCTTTTTCTGTAGCCTGAGCGGAAACAGCTTTTTGAATCCTACCAGATTTCAGAAGGAGCCTCCCCTGGTTTCATGCACTGTAACCGCAAACCCGCATCGGCCAAGATGAGGGAGTGACCGTCTGGAGCTAGGGCCACACCTGTCAGGAACCCTAAGTCCTCCTGCAGAACTCGGTTCAGGTGAAGACTGCAACTCAAAAAAGGTACAAGGACAAAGAGAGACCCTATTTTAGTCCACCTCTCTCA
Organism: Mustela nigripes; assembly: GCF_022355385.1. Lineage (NCBI taxonomy): Eukaryota > Metazoa > Chordata > Mammalia > Carnivora > Mustelidae > Mustela > Mustela nigripes. The sequence goes on along the minus strand of NC_081569.1, from coordinate 49,925,684 downwards.
GGCTCCTTGGCTCCCCATGAATTCCTCAGGAGAGAAGTACAGAATGCGATCAATTACCTTCCCTACAAATTCTCTTCCTCTTTCTGTTTTTCTTATATTAGTATTCATCATCACCATCCCCTCACCCGCTCAAATGAGGCATCTCTTGGCTTCTTGTCTCTTCCTTCCCTCCTGACCTCCAACTGATTAATAAGCACTGTGGATTCTACTTGCCAATACCTGCCTAAATCTCTATCCCTCCTTCTCATCCCACTGTCTGGCTCGGGGCCCACACTATGTCTTCCCTGGACTAGAGCAACTGCTGTGAAGGTGGCCTCTCTGCCTGTAGTATCTCTCTGCTACTACCCATCTTCCATAATGCCACTGGAGTCTTCTTCCTAAACTGCAGCTAACTATTCTCAAAATCCTTGACACTGTGCCCTCTACAGCCTTCCCCCAGTTTATCTTTTCAATCCAATTCCCCAAACCCCCCACCACCACTCTCCCCAAGAACCCAACGTCTCAGCTGTGCCAGAATATACCATGCACTCTCATGCCTCCTTGCCTTTTGTTAATACTACTGAAACACCATTTCCTTCCCTTAAGGGTCCAGAGAACTCCTACTCACCCTTAAAGCCCAACCTCAAATAGCAACTCTTTTGTAAACTATAAATTTCTCAAATTCTGGGAATTATAGATCTCTTCCTTATAGCACTAATCACTCTGCCTGTTGCCGGTGGTTGACTTCAGTGCATATTCCTCTACTGTGCTTCCTAAATTAAAAGGTAATTTCAATCTGGTTCACACAGCCTGGCTCAGAGCTTAGCCTAAAGTAGACACTGATAACTATTTAAGTTGACATGAAGGGGAGCCAAAACAATTTCCCAAGGACTTTTTCCCACTTACTAACATCCTATTGACCTAGTTCAGAAGTAGGGGTGGAGTGATTTGCACAAAATCTATAAGGAGACCATCGACATATCACATGGACCCAGCTGCCCCATCTCACCTGAAATTTCTGGATGTTGAACCCTCCTGCAGGTCCACGTGCCACTCACTGACCTTTTCATTAGCACTGAGAACAATCAAGGTACGTGCCGAGTACCACACCAGAGCATTGATGTGGCCTGGAGCCTGGGGAGCATGACATGTTCATCTCAGTATTCCCGAAGAGCCAGGGTTAACCCTCATTCCCTCCCAGCCACCTACACACACCAGTACATGTACAGCTGGGGCAGAAGTCACACAGACAAGCACCAAGGTTGATCCAATTCACCTGTGCTGTGGCCACAGCCTTAGCTTCATGCCACAGAGTTAGTTCCCCAGTTCGATTCCCAGATACTGCCACAGAACCGTCGGGGGCCCAGGCCACAGCAGTGATGGCTACAGGACTCCTGGGTGTGTATGTGTCATCTGGAGAAGGAAGTAGGTGATGCATTAGAAGCTGGACCACTCCTAGGACACAAGGAGATATCAGGCCACCCTTGACCTTCATGGTCCCACTAACACACCCCTCTAGATACTGCCTCTCTCCATGCCTTCTCACCTGCTTCCTCGGGTACCTGCCAGAGCCGTACAGAACCATCCTCTGAGGTGGTCAACAGGAGGCCTGAGGTGTCTGAAACTGCAGCTGCACTGATTGGGCCACTGTGTCCCAGGAGGGTGTGTGTCTGAAACACCTAGGAGGAAAGGACGGAGGTGGGAGAGTAAGGGCTCAGCGTCATAGTTGTCCTACTCTGCCCTCTCCACTCCATCCACCCCAGTCCTTTCAGGGAACTCACCAAGAGCGGATGCCACAACCGTGTGGCCCCATCCAGTCCAACAGTCACCACTAGAAGCTCTGACCCAGGATGCCCAGCTGAGAAGGCACAGAGATGAAGTCAGAAGAAGGGGGAAAGCAGGGGGGAAGGGAGGAAAAGGGAACTGGCATTTCCTTACCTGCCCGGGGCTCGAGGGCAGCGGCACAGTGGCTGATAGGTCCTGAGTGAGCAGGGATGCTCGTCAGCTCCACACCCTGATGGTCCCACACTTTCAGTGTTCCATCTCGGCCCACAGACACCACATGTTCTTCCTATTCCAGAGCACAGGATCAGACCAGAATCGCACCGAGCAGGACAAGAGGAGTATGCCTCCTACCACAGAGGTGAGGGCTGAGGACTAAAGGCCTACAAGATGTCCAAGAGTGTGGAGAACTTGGGGACACTGGCTGGGTGGCTCAGGACTGCAATCCTGCACACAGTTCAGACACTGAGCTGCCCTCTTCCTCCCCTCACACCAACCCTCCATCTCAATACCCTCATCCTGCTCTAATTCAGGCCCGAGTATCTCATTCTTTATACTTCTTTTGCCTTTGAGATTAGATACCCAATGCACCCATCTCCCAAAGCCTCCTTAGCCTTCCCAGGGCCCCGAGTGAGTTTTCTGCCACCTCCTCACCGCAGCCACCACGGCGCTCACGGCACTCTGATGACCTAGGAAGTGGCCAAGCTGCTGTTGCTGTCCTGGGTCCCACAGCCCCACAGAGCCATCACTGGAGCAGGAGACCTGCACAGTCAGAGGTCAGAGAAGTGGGATTAGCAGCATGCCTCCAGCATTTTTGTACATTGACAACGCGGGCACAGGGTGGGGTGGGCATTAAGGTTGGTGATTAAGAACATTGGCTGTGCTGGGTTCAGTTCCAAGCTCCACCATCCTTTACTTTGTGACCTGTGGCAAGTTCATCTCTCTGCGCCTTGGGATTGTCGTCCAGTCAACGAGGATAGTAACAGTGTCACTATTTGCTGTGGCTGCTGCGGGGCTGATGTACCTGCACCTACACGAAGGGCTGCCTGGTACGTACTGAACACTGAATGCATAGTGGCTGTTGTCCTTGTTATTCACAAACACTCAGTCAACAAACCAGACAAAGGTGAACAGCCTGCAATACCAAGGAAAGATGCAGCTGCCCAGCAGGCAGGGGCAGAGAGCAGTCTGTGACAATTCTAGTCAACTGATTCTCACTCCTTTCTCATCTGTTCCTGAGAACAAGTGTGGGAACTGTGCATGGGAAAACTAGGCTTCACCAACCTTAAGTGCATAATCTTAGGGGTTTGTTTTTGTTTTTGTTTTTTGTTTTTTGCCTTAGGACCAAAGAAAATACAGCAGTATCCTCTCACTGCAGGGATAGGTACCCTAAGCCTTTGGGGAGACAGTTCTGTGTTCTTATTAAGAATCAGGGCTCTCTTATGATTAGTGCCTCAGCCTCATCACTTAATACGGCCTTGAAAATGTTCTTTAATCTATCTGAGCTCAAGATCCTCATCTGTGAAATAGAGATAGTAGTACTGTCTACTTCACACGGAGTTGTAGACTAAATGAGGCAGATGTATGAAGAGCTTAGTTCAATTCCTGGCACATACTTGCTCAATAAATGTCAGCTATTACTATTATTATAAACAGGTGTTGGAAGCAGGATGACTTGGGCCATGTGGTCCTCCCCCAGGAACCCTGCTGGGCTCTGCCCCACCCCCACCCCTTCCCTTACCAGTAGGTTGTCTCTGGTCCAGGCACAGCCAGTGACCCAGTCACGGTGACAGGCAGAGAAGGAGCAAATCAGAACAGGGGCTCTGGGCATCCGCACATCCCAGCAGAAGAGATTCTGGATAGGTCCCAAGACAGGGAGCAGTCAGGACCAGAGGAGGGAGGTAGGAACATCAGGGCCATTTCCGGCAAGAAAGTTTAAAGGAGTAGGGAATATTAGGGAAGGGGTGGTAGAAAGAGGTGGCCTAGGGGGTGTGGTAAAGCAAAATGCCTCGGGAGCCATGGGAAATGGACTGTTGAGGAGTCCAAGACTCAGAGGGGCTGTGGGCTCAAGGAGGGAGCCCGCGGCTCACCCGGTCCCTGCCCCCGGTAGCCAGCCTGCCTCCATCGGTGCTGAAGCTACAACAGCTCACAGGACCCTCATGTTTCCGGAGCTCAGTGTCACGGGGAAAGTCTTCTGCTGTCTGTGCCAGTGTCAGCAACTGCCTTGGCCAGAGCCGCACTGTGAAATCTTCTGCATTGGAAAGAGGGAGAAAGAAAGATTCCCTGAAAGAGGACGTGAGACAGGATCCCAAAGACAAAGGCAAGCATGCTGGGTGAGGGTGATGTCCAATGGCAGTGAGTCACAGGCTATGGAGTACCCGAGTGACAAGGGTCAGTCATTGTATGAGGTCACAAGACAGGAACACCAGGCACTCCTAGCTCTGGCTCTTCAGCTCCCCAACTCCGTGCTACACCTCGGACCCTCCTCTTCTCCTCTTCCACTATCACTTGGACCAAGTCTCCTACCTGGAGAGGACTAAGACCATTCTGCATTTCCACCTCAACATCTCTCTCCTCCTCCTAAGGGAAACCCATCCCCATACACAGCAAAGTCTGAGACCCCTGGGCAGAAACTCAGAGGATTCCAGCAATTAACAGAGGTCCCAGAATCAGGGTTAGAAAACAAGAAGAAACAGTGTAGATTGATGATGCAAGACAAGTGCATTTACAAGTACTTTGAAAGTTTTAAAGATAATTATATGTGTGTGTGTGTTTCCTATACACATACACATATAAATTGAGGGAAGGCACAAGCATATTTGAAAGGAAGCTGCCCAATGCCCAGCAGTACCTGAGGCAGAAGCCAAGAGTTCTTTGGAGGTGGCCAGCCCCAACACGGGCTTCTGGTACCTGGACAAGAGCCAGAGGGACTGAAGGGAACCTCCTTTCAGAGTCCAGCCTTGCAGGGACCCATCTTCTGCACCACTCACCAACACCTCAGGGCTTAGCCAGACCAGTGCAGACACTGCCACATCTACTGCCTGACACTGAGCCCCCTGGGAACCTAGAGTATGAGGAAAAAGCAGAGTGAGGCACTGGGAAAGGGAATTCAGGGTGGGGAGGTTCTTTCCAAAGGCTCAAACACCCCATCCCCTCTCTCTTCAGCACCTGAAGCGATTTTGTAGATCCTGATGCCATCTGCTCGGTACCCAACAGCCACCCGATCACCATCTGGGCTGAGAGCCACAGAGAGGGCAGGAGAGAGAGAAAGGGAACCCAGGCACCCCCGGGGCTGACCCAGAGATCCAGACCACACCTGAACCTGAGGGCCAAGAACAGGACTTAAAGATACAACACTTCTACCCCCAGAGCAAGAGCCACCCCCATTAAAGTCCTCCTCCTCCCTAAAGGGCTCCCCTCTCTTCTCAGAAAGCAGCCCATGCATACACTGCACCCCTCTCCCTGTAGCTTGCACCAGCGAAGCCCCTCCACAGTGTCCCCAACAAAGGCTCCACCCTCACCCAAATACCCCTGCCCTCCCCCCTCCTCCTAACCCACCACCAGCCTCTGCCACCTGACCTTGCCATCCTCTCCGGCTGTCAGTAACTGGCGCCCAGCGCGCAGGAAGAGGGCAGCAGCCACAATGCCGTGGTGGGCCGGGAAGACAGCTAGCCGTGCCCCCTCATGCCAGGACCACAGTTCTACCGTGCTGTCCAGCCGACCCACAGCCACAACCCGCCCAGGCGCATTGAACACCAAGGTACGGACAGAGGCTCCTGGGGCTCCCAGTTCCTACCCAAGGAAGTAGAAACAGAAATGTGGGGACCTGCCCTCAAAACAAGCCCAAAGTGAAACAGAATGTGGATGTCCATAATCCCGTATCTTCCACTCCTGCCCTCTTGGCCTTCCTGCCCCAGAGCCTCGCAGGAATTCTCACCTTGGCAGCTTTGAGCCCGTCCACGTGGAAGAAGCTGAAGCTGCCAGCCCAGCTGCCCACAGCCATCACCTGCCCCTCTGGGTGGAAAGCAACGCAGTTCAGAGGCCGGGGACACGTGTGCTGGAAGGCCAGCTGCCCACGGACTGTGTCCCACAGCTGAAGGAGAAAGAAAGGGAGAAAACTAGGTGCCTAGTACAGATACCTAAGCCTCTCAAGCCCAGAGGCCATCTTGTCCAGCCCCCTGCCCTCAGCCTCCCCCAGGCACCAGGAAAAGCCTCCCCCAGGCCAAGCCACACTAAGAGAACAACTTGCGGGGATGACTTGCATTTAGGGCCACTTTGACTACCACTGCCCCTTGGTCATTACCTTTAGGCATCCCCCTAGACACACGGTGGCCAGCAGCCGGCGGTCTGGGCTTAGGCAGCAGCCAGTGATTTGATACTGGTGAGCACTGGTCTGGAGCACCCTAGCCCAGGGAGACAAAGTTAGGCTTCTGGGAGCCCCTGGCCTCCCTCCTCTTTCCCCTGCCCTGAGGGCTTCTGACAAGCAGGGAAGACTCTCACTCCAAGACATGGGGGAGGGGTCCCTTACCGACAACCTTGTTGCAGGTCCCAGAGCTCCAGAAGCCCATCAAAGGCAGTAAGAAAGAGGGCACCATCCGAGAGGAATGAGCAAGAGGAGACCCCATCACAGCCGCTCACCAAAGACTTCTCCTCCTATGAGAACGAGCAGGGAAGCATGCTCAGAACATTCCCCTGACCCCCAGTGTCCAGCCACTCCAAGCTCCAACCAAAAAGGAGGCCAAGGCAAGAAGGGATAGAGAAAGGGTGGCCCTCTGGCCCCACATCAAGAGCTTTGGGCCCCACTCCAGATGTGGGCCAAGCCTCGGTTCAAGTGGTGCCACATCTCCCCTATGCCCAACCCCATATGCATCCCCAAATCACAGAAGATTCTGAGGGGTTTGTGTATGTATGCACGCATATATACATATATGGCAGTGGGAGCTGATATGGGTGGGAGGCAGAGAAAGGGAGTGGCTATGGCTGTGGGACCCACTTCAGCCTAATCTGCTGTTACCTTCCTTCAAGCACCCTCTGCTGCAATCATTCCCAGAAGTTTCCTGGAAACATTCTCCCCTGTGCCTTTTACTCAACTGGAATGTGCGCTCTTGCCTGTCCCATGTTCTCCCGGAGGTATCCAACTCACTCAGCTCTTGTCTATATTATTCAGTTATGTTTTGGTTCCTTTCCACCTTGTATGTCTTCTCTTTCAACAAAATGGCCATTTGGTAGGCAAAGACAGGTATGTACCTGGAGATGCTTAGTACAGTACAGCCTTAGTACAGCCCTGAATGGAAAGGTATGCAGCAAATATTTGGCAGGTGTGACTGATTTAATACCAAGCCTTTGATTTTATGTGAGGGAAATGCAAGTTGCTGAATCAAACAGGGTGATAACAGATGGGGCTGGCTTGCTGAGGTCTTCAGGACAGTTTGTGAGGCTTTTTCTAGAGGCAAACTCTGCCCACCTTGAGTGTCATACCTGCCAGGTTCTCAGGTCCAACAAGTAAACCATCCCGTTGCCAGTGCCAACAGCAGCTCTTTGCCCACTGGGGGAGAGGGCCACCGCTGTGGGGGATGAGGAAACTGCCAGAGATAGGCTGGAGCTAGATAAAGAGTGGGAAGAAAGGGAGGAAACCAGGATTTCAGAGAAGGAAGGGGCCAGGAATTCACACTTGCATTCCTGTGCCTGAGTCCCCTCCTCCTTTGTGACTCTGGTCTGTCTTTCTTCTCTAGTTTCAGAAAGGGCTGTGGCTTGCTCTCTGACAGGCTTCCCAGTACCCGGGGCCATGGACCTTACTTCTGCTGGCCCTCCACGGTGTGGGGTTTATTAAGCCATCGTAGCGTGTGCTGGGGGCGCCATCGCTGGAAAAGCTGTGGGGCCTGGTGGCAAAGAGGTGAGTCCAGGGGCTGGTTGGCTGCCTGCTGGGGCAGTAGCAGGGGGTACTGGCTGAGGACAGGAGCTTGCTGCCTCAGGAACGTGTGAAACATGGCAGTCTCAGCCTCAGGAAGACTTTGTTCATCTTCAGAGACAGAGGAAGCTGTGGGAAAGATGCGGAGCATCACTGGAGAGCCAGCCCATAGCCCCATTAACCCCGGTACCAAATATAGTCATATGATGTGTCAAAATGTTAAGTCTTGAAGCCTTCTGGCCCTACATCAGGAAGACCCATTAAAAGTACAAAGCCTTAGGCCCCACTCTGGACCTAGGGAACCAGAATCCAGGAACCCAGAGATCTGTAATTTGAACAACATTTCCAGGTAATTTTAGGCCTGTTAAATAAAGTTTGAGAACCTTTGGTCTAAGAGACCGGGGCAGAAGATCCCCTGAAAATCACCTCCTTACCCTCTTGGCCTTTTCGGCCTAGAATAGAAATTTAACTGTTCTTTGCATTATACCTCCCGCCCCCCACCCCCAGCACACCCCCTGTGAACACACCGAGGAGGCCCGTATCTCAGAGAAGCCACTGACTGATCTTACCGTAGAGGGCATGGGCCTCCAGGAGCCGAGAAACCAGACCCAGTTCCAGGTGTGCAGCCACCACATGGAGATTGGTGAGGAATTTTGCAAGAAGGCCACGGTTCCCGCTCTGGAGCTGGGAAGATTGGATGGGACTCGTTAGGATGTGAAGAGGCAGGTGAGAAGGAAGAATCTAGTTTTAGACTCTGTGCAGCCAGGACCTCGACCTAGGAGCTGGGACAAAGGACATGGAGGAAGAGGGCAGGAAACCTGGATGGAGAAAGGTAGAGAGGGGTGGCGGTAGTGGTGGTCAAGGGGGAGTGGGGTCTCAGAATAGTCAAAGCAGTTGCCTGGGAGAAGGTGCCTATGGGATCTGGAGACTAACCAGGTGGTAAGGCAGATCTGCCAGGGCCTCAGGAAGGCAGCTTCGGAAGGTGCCTGAGGCATCAGGGTCACAGGTCTTCCAGAGCTGAGCTGCAGGTGTGGGTCAGAGTAGACAGTGAGACAAGCTCGGTCCTGAAGCAGCTCCAAAGATTGCATGGCACAGGTCACAGCAAAAGCCATCCACCCAATGGGGTGGCAGGTGAGGGCACTAGCCGAATGGGAGCACCAGTGGGTGGTCCTGGCTTCCAGGCATCAGCCCCACCCTCAGTCTCCCGGGGTCAGTTTGGGCCAGTTCAGGCCGAAATCACCTGCGATGAGGACGTGTGCTGTCTTCTCCAGCCCCCGCCTCTTCCCATATCGACATTTAGCTGCTGTCCTCAGGGGCCCGGCAGGGAGGCAGAGCCGGGCACCAGCACGCTCGAGAGGGCCCTCCCCTAGCAGACTGTTCTCATGTGAGGGAGAGAGGGCAGGAGAGGAGGGGAGGAGGTCTGTCAGTGAGCACCTGGCATAGCTGTGGGCTCCCGTGCCCATCCCATGGAGTGGTAAATTAAGAAGCAGCCCATTTGGAGCCTGGGAGACAGGTGTCAGGGGCTATATCCAGGGAAGGGTGGAATGAAGAAAGGCTCATACGGGGCCCGGGCTCAAAGACAGGAAGGCACAGGAGATTGGTGGGAGTCCAAGTAGGGGCAGCTGTACCTGCGCAGACTCTGGACGAGGTAGACAAATGGGCCCATGGGGTAGGGGTCCCCACTGTTGCCAGCAGCCACTGCTTCTTCCCAGCTCTCAGCACCCCTGGGAAGTATCCGCCATGCACTCAGCACTCCATGCAACTGGTCTACGGTCAGACCTAAAAACCCCAGATCTCTGAAGCTCCCACCAAACCACAGAGTGTACCCATGCCATGGCACCCGGTCCTCCTCATACCACTCACTGAGACCCCAACTGAGCCAATGCCATCTAACCCCTGCGCATTCTGTCTCCCACGCCACCCCAACCACTGACCACTACATGTGGCTTCAAGGGTGGCCAAGGCTTGGGGAAGGATGTCAGGGCCATGTTCTTGCTCCAGGGTGCCCAGGATGTGCTGCAGCAGCAGCGGGACAGTGGAGGGCAGGGTCCGGAGTCTCTCAGACACCTGGGAGAAGAGGGAGACTGGGCTTCAGACAGTGGGGGGAGGAGAAGAGGCAGCTTTCATTGTAAGGAGGGGAGTGGGCAGCAGGAGGAACTGTGGAAAAGGATGAGAAAAAAAAGAGAAAGCATGGGGGAGATCCACCCCAAGGCGGCACAGGATGAGGGCAGGAAAAGTAGAGGGATAGGGGTGAAAGGAGCCAAATGAAAGAATGGGAAGTGGATTAGGACTGAAAAGATGAGCAGTGAGGGTTTACGCCCCCAGCCAACCTGCTCATAGAGCGTGTAGAGCCTCAGATGTTCGGTGACCAAGCGCAGGTAGAGCGGCAGAGAGGACCCCCGCTTCACCAGCAGCAGCCGCATCTGACGAGACAAAGGGGACTCAGTGCAGGGAGCAGACAGCAGGGCTGTGCCTCCTCTGAGAGCCCCCAACAGGCATCACCTGATGGCCTCACCTCAGAACACAGCCATCCCTGCCCTCCGGTGCTATGCCAGACCCTCTTTCCGGAAAGCCCCCAATGGTTCAGCCTAGCACACCCAATAACCACAGCCTTACTCCTTCCCTCATCAGGACAGGCCCCGGGAGGCCATTCACCAGGGGGAAAAGGCTGGCTGGTATTATAAGGATTCCCAGTTATTGACAGCTTTCACTGGCACAGAGCTCCTTCAGAAACCAAGGAGCAGGCTGCACGGGGTCCTCACCCCCACCACCCCTGGCCTACATCCAACCTGGTTGTTAAAAGGTGACTCCTCCAGCCGTTTCCCGTACAGAGCCAGCTCTTCTCTCACCAGCCGGGCCCGGGCAGATGGCTCCAGGGGCCCCAGGGCCACCACATGGGCACCTTGGCTCTGCTCAAGGGTCTCCACCAGGACCGCATCAGTAGACACGCTCAGTACCAGGTGCACCCTCTGTGATATTTGGGCAAAAGGGAAAGGAGGTGGAAAGAAAAAGAGCAGGACGATGTTGGAGAGCTCCCTTCCCCACTATTGCATCCCACCCCACTTCCTTCTCACACTCACCGGGGGAAGGGTCTTTGGGATCCAGTCTGAGACTGGCTGCCCATGCTGACCCACCAGCCTGTCAGCCCCATCGATGATCAGCACCAGGGCTTGGCCACTTTTCAGGGACTGAGCATACTCAGGCAGCAGCCTCTGCTGGAGCTCCCATACTAGGCCCCTGTGTGTGCAGGGTAAGGACTAGGGTCAGCAGGAGAGGAAGACATACTGGTAGTGTCATATGGCATCAAGAGGCTGGGCTAATGGGGGATACACACCGGTAGGTGGTGGGGAGGCTGCTTGGCTTTTGCAGTTGGCTATGCAGATAGGCACAGAGGCGTCTGAGCAGGGTGAGGGCAAGACCCTGGTCTGGGCGGGCCCCTGAAAAGTGGAAGAAGACTAAGGGGACCACCTTGGCCCCACTGGGAGCCTGCAGGGCTGACACAAGAGATGCCTGCATGGAAAGCAAAGAGAAAACATGGTTATGTTTTCCACGCACAACTCCCTGTGGCCCACTTCCTTTGCCCACACAGCACCCCTTTCCTCCTGCCCAGGGCTCTGAGACTATGTACCAGGAAGGCCGTCTTGCCCTGTCCCGACTGCCCAGTCACCAGACTCAGCTTCTCTCGGTGAAGCATTAGCTGCTTCACTGTGTCCCGAAGAAGGTGCGGTCGGGCTGGACTCGGTGGGCTCTGCAGCTGCTGGAAGGTAGCCTGGACCAAGTCATCATCTGGGACGGAGACTGGCTGTTCCAGCTGGGCCCTAGGCTGAGGGCACATGGGCCAATAAATGACAATATTTCTATGGCCCTAGAACCCCCAGGCCTGAAAACTCACAGAGCCCCACCAAGTTACTTCCCATCCAGAACTACCCAGACCACTCCCTTGTCCACTCACCTGTATGTAAAGCTTCTGGATCATATTCCACAGGTCCTGCAGAACCAGCTGCCCAAACTCTTCCAGCCCCCCAGCATAGGGTCGGCCAGCTGCCACACCCCCCCACTCACAAGGGTAACTGTGGGCAAAGCGAGCACAAGCAGAGTTAGACAGGGCCTGGTTCCCCTCCCCATATCTCTCCCTGCAAGGGCTCTCTACCTCCCCCAGCTCACCTACGACAGGTAAGCCCTTCCCGTCTGCTCAGGAAGCTTTTCAGTTCTGAGATCCGATGAGCAGCCTCTTCAGACTCAGAAGTAAAGTCAGGTTTCCATGTATCTGGTACAGAGCTGACCCCCAAAGAGACCCCAAGAGTGGTCTACACTCAGACCCCAGCCTCTCTTCACCCCCAACCATCAGACCTGGCTGTGGTTCCCTGAAACTCCCCAAGTGGAGATTGTTGGGGCCAATTCCACGTTAAAACCTGTTAAACCCCTACGGCCTGCCTGGGCCTACTTAGCCATAGTGACTCCATGTTGCCTAGGTAGCCATTTTGTTGTTTAATAAATGCTTCAGCAGTTACTGATACCGGTTCCAGGTAACCGTTGCCAAAACACATACCTAAAACAAGGCCATTTTGTTGTTTAATAAACGCCTCAGCAGTTACTAGTATCGGTTCCAGGTAACCATTACTAAAACACACAGGTAGGAGACATCCAGTCAGCCAAAGCCACATATGTAGATGTCTGCAGTTGTGCCCTATAAAACTAGCCTGTAAGACCAAGGGGTGTTCACTCTCTTCAGAGGAGGCCCTGGCTGGTCAGTCTGACTTCTAATGCTTGACATAGAATAAAACTTTACATAATTTTCACTTTGTCTCAGCCTCGTTCCCCTGGCCAGTCAGTTTACCTTCTAATGCTTGGCATAGAATAAGGCTTTGCATAACTTTCACTTTGTCTTAGTCTCGTTCCTTTGATAACGGACCCAACAGAAATCTCCTGGCTTCAGAGGCAAGGCTAATGTGGTGCTGTGAGGCCAGCTATCCGAGCCCCATGCGCTCTTCCAGCCTCCCCCGTCCTATACTCTGAATGCCAGGGAGAGAAGACATGGCCACTGAGCTGAGCCCCAGACACAACAGTAGGTACCTTAGGAAGTTGGCATCCCGGAAGTAGATGAGAGCCGGGGCAGAGGGCTGCAGGCGCAGGCCCCGGTCCAGGAACTGCATCACCTCCATCTCTGTCACAGAGCGGCCTGGAGGGTACCGCTGGGCCTGAGGGGAGAGGGCAGAAGACAGGTGGTTTCAGTCCCAGGTCACACTAACCCATCCCCCGAGACCTGCCAAGATCCCAGGGCTCCAGCATCTCAGTAATGTTCCTCCTTCCCTCCCGCCAGATACAAGCCAATAAAACACAGAGACTAGCTAACATTTATTGAATGCCTGTCAGGTGTTGAGCATTTTTAAAAAACAGATTTCTAATTCTCAAAGTAACTCTGTAGTACAGACACCACTAGTCCTCTTTAATATATGGGGAAGTGGAGGTTGGATTAGGATAAGCCATGTCCCACAAAGTCACACAGTCTGTAAATGACAAAAGGGACATCAGAATCCAGCTCTGATAGCAAAACCTGAACAGACCTTCCCTCTTACCTCTCGCATCCCTTGGCCAACTGAAAGATACTTCTCAAAGGAATCCCCTCATCTAGGACTTGGCCACTTGTGCAGTCTTCTGCCTGGGATTCACTTCAACTCTCAAGGAGATGCCTGGCCATAGTCCCAAGGTTCCTGACACCCTGGGGTTTCTCTCCACCCCTGCCCAAACTCCATTTCCTCCCCAGACCCTGCTCCAGCCCCGCTGTCTGCCTTACCCAGCGGAAGTGAGGATGGTCAGGGAGGTTGTAGTTGGGAGGAACGTAGCCATAGCGAGAGCCCAGAATCCCCACAAATAGCTGCGAATTCTCCACCTCTCCCAGACACACTTCCAGTTGTCTGCAGACATGGTTATGGAAGCACCAGATCAGGGAATTCAGGTACAAATAGGAAGACAGGGCCATGGCTCAAAGCCAAGGCAAGCTGCTCTTGTTAGCATCCAAAGAGCTCCCCCTGCCCTAAGCCCTCAGCCCTCCTTGCAACCTCCACCCTACCCACGTCAGTTCTACCACACAAGCCCCTCACCCCTGACCTGGCTCCCTTTCCCTGTGGCCCCCTCACCTGTTCCTACGGGTCTCTTCCTCCGTGATGCCCCAGCGCAGGTCGATGGCATGAAGGCTGATGTGGTGGGGTGCTGCTCGGGCTTGCAGAGCTGGCAGTACGGACCGTAGCAGCAGGTCCCGCTCTCCATGCATGTCCCGGAAAGTGGAGGAAATGAAAAGCCGGATGCTGCACCATCTGAGGGTAAGCAGAGGCCTAGGCTCAGTCTAGCTAGGCTCACCCTAATGCACAAGCTGGCACAAATAAGGTCTGATGGACAGCAGCAGCGGAGGGGGTGGGGTGTGCAGTAGGCCTCAGAGCCCTGGAACATAAACCCTACTTGCCATTTCTCACACACCCTCCTTGGTCAGCTGATCATTAGACACTTACTATTCACCTACTGTGTGCTCGTGACAACACGGTGAAGAAAGCACAATCATTATCTCCCTTTTACTAATCAAAAAGCTAAAGCATCAAGAAATGAAGAAAAACAAGTAGCCCAAGATTCAAGCTACTATTTGGCTGAGCTGTGATGAGAAAGCCAGAGCCTCTTCTCCTGAGCCCTCTACCTGAGCCTGCCTCACCCTCTGACCCCCTTCCCCAGTAGAGAGAAGAGTTGGCTCACAATGTGACAACTTCCTCTGGCAGAGGAATCCCTACCTGGGAAAGAGGAAGCATACCTTGGTGAGTAGAACAGGAGCATCTCAACATCCAGAAATGCAACCACCTGCCCACTGCCTCTCCCAATTCACAAAGGCATAGAAACATAGACCAACCGAGGCTGGGAAATCAGAGCCAAGGGGCGAAGAGTGCTCTCTTCCAGTGGCCGGAGAGACAGGTCCCCTGTCTTTCCTGGGGGGGGTGGAATCTTGAATATTTTGTCCATTTGGCCCACATGTTCTAGAAGACGGGAGGCTCCACGCTCTGCAATGAACCTGACATAAATGTGACCAAATAAATAAGAGTGAATACCAGAGGCAGAATCAGATCTTCCAAGGGGACAAAGATACAGCTAGGGAAGGTCACCTAATTAACGGGAGCTCCTTAAGAAGACAACCATAAGCAGTTAATGTAGACTTAAAATAACCAGGATGCAGAACCACCCAGATAAAGGAAGAGAGAAGAAACCCAGCTCTAGCCCTCCTCCTATGCATGTTTATCACGGGCTTTCTTTGGGCCAGGAGCAATTGGGCTGGTAAAGGTGAAGATTTAAGGTTAAAGATTAAGGCCATCCCAGAACTTCTTCAGCTCTGTATCAGCTATAAAAGCTACCTGGAAAAGGAGGAATGGGCATGAGTCTTCCTAATAGCAGTTGATGCCAGTGGAGGCATATAAAGGAAAATGTTGGAGAGAAAACAAGTAAGTGAGAGAACATGGAAAGAAAGACAAAGTAAAAAGATTTCTATAAATTTAGATTCTATAAATAAACTTGGCATGAGATTTCCTCTGGATCAAGAATAAAAAGAGGCCACAAACAATGAATAGAAATAATATGACCGGGGCGCCTGGGTGGCTCAGTGGGTTAAGCCGCTGCCTTCGGCTCAGGTCATGATCTCAGGGTCCTGGGATCGAGCCCCACATTGGGCTCTCTGCTAAGCGGGGAGCCTGCTTCCTCCTCTCTCTCTCTCTGCCTACTTGTGATCTCTCCCTCTCTGTGTCAAATAAATAAATAAAATCTTTAAAAAAAA
>NC_081569.1:49858242-49910111 GCF_022355385.1 Mustela nigripes | reverse complement strand
AAAAAAAAAAAAAAAAAAAAAAAAGAAATAATATGACCAACTCTTGAGTTGTTCCCTTAAAAACAAACAGTACAACCTTGCCCATCCTTTATCCTTCTGCCTCCTATATGTAACACAAAGATGAGGGCTGGAGCTGGAGCAGCTATCTTGAGCCATGAGGTGAAAGCAGAATATTTGAGGATGATGGAGCAGTAAAAGGTGACTGAGCCCCTCTAACACTGTTGCTGCTATACCAGGATGGCTGCAGAAGAACAATAAGCTTCTATATTGCTTAAAAAAAGAAGTAAAGGGAGTAGAAGCCAGGTAATCTCGGAAAGATGTTCTAACAAAACCCCAACCCCTTCAGTGCTCATTCAGTACTCACTTCAGTATCCCATCAGTGTAGCCTGAGAGAGTCACGCTGTTGGGATTCGAATCTGGTAATCTGGCAAAGGAAGAAGCAGTCACTAGCCATCAGAAACAGTGCCAGGAGCACAGAGTCACTGCTCTCTAGGATGGATACCCCAGCTGTGCACTTTGAATAGGGTTATATGCTAGGCTGGGGCATGGAGCCAGGCTGAAGGCTTCAGAGAAAGCTCTAGTACTTAGGCAGAGATAGGGACGTGCCTGGCGAGTGGGAGGGTCCCAAACTACAGTAGGGGTAGAGAGGAAATCTGGGAACCTATCTTCTGGCACTGGACAAGGAGTTTGAGCATCCTTACATGTTACATGTCCTTTGTAGGGGGACAGAAACGAAGAGGCACTTGGAATTCACATGCTGCCAGAAAAGCTGTTTGGCCTCATTTACCAGTCTGTTACACATAGTGTTGCCAAAGAGGATGACCCTGTCCACCTGTAAGATGAAAAGGAAGGGGCTGGGATCAGGAGGCAGAAGAAGAAATGCTAATAAACTCAGGATATCTAAAGAAAAGATTTCTGGGGATTAGGGGATTAGGACAGCTCTGACAGGAATGGAAATTGCTTCTCCAGAGAACACTGAGGTTGGGGGAAGCCACTACAACCTGACATGGAGTAAGGAGGAAGGGGGGAAGGGAGGAGGGCTGCTGGAGCTGGCTAATTCAGGCTCACAAGAGCTGATCGATAAATTTTTAGAGAAGTGCTTGGGTGGCTCAGATCATTAACTGTCTGCCTCCGACTCAGGTCATGATATCCAGGGTCCTGGGTCCTGCTCAGCAGGGAATCTGTTTCTCCTTCTCTCTCTACCTCTCCATTCGGCTTGTGCTCTCTCTCTCTCTCTCTGTCAGATGAATAATGAGTAAGTAAAATCTTTTTTCAAAATTTTAAAATAATTTTAAGAATTTTGTGAGCCAGTTGTTAAACATGGCCACTACTAAACATTAAATTGTATAAACTTAAATTATATTAAAAATGAAGGCAACAAATACTCAAAACTCATCACTTCCTAATTCTTTTACTACATGTTACCATTATCTACTCTTGGTCTTATTTACATCTACTGTATCTATACTGTAGAAATACCATGTAGTGCTATACTACTGGGCATCACTTCCCAACTCTGCTCACCGATACCATGTCGGTAGCTTGAAATCAGCTGTGATAGGAGTATTTACACCATCGAAATTAGCAAATGCTATTAACAAAGACTAATTTTTTCCAGAGAGCTGGGTTTTAAGCATTCACCAACACACCACTGGATAGGGTACTACAGCCAGCTGGGAGTGGATGTGGGTACCGTACTTAGTTTGAAAGATGATCTTCAAGAAATTAGAGACATCGGTTGCGGAGGGAAAAGTGAAGGAGTCGGAGGGCTTCTCAGGGACTGGGACTCACAGGGACTCTTTGGGCAGCCAGGGACAGCAGGTACTTCCCAAAAGTCTGCAAGGACCATTCACCCTCTTCATCCAAATCCTGAAGAAAAGAGTCTTATGTTCCGTGTTGGCATGGGAGATCATCAGTAAGCAACAAACACCATTTTCTGCTTGGGAAACCTTCAGAACTATCTATATCCAAGCCTTTCCTGATTTATCAGGCCGTGTCAAGGACCGTGTCCATTCATGCATTTTTGCTTGGTGGGGGTGGGTGTCTGACCTGGGCCTGAGCCTGGAGCATGCTGGCAGTCTTCAGGATACCTTCTTCTGCTTTAAGCACAGCAGTCCTCATAGTGCCTCCTCCACAGAATAAAAGATCCACCTGCTCCGCCCGTGCAATCATCATCCCAATCAGCAGCAGCACATAGCTTATGGGGGGCTGCTTGGACAAACATCACAGTGAGATACGGCCACCCCCCCACCCCCCACATTTTTAATGTAAGTTCCATGTCTAACACAGGGCTCAAACTCACCACCATTAAGATCCATAGTTGTATACTCTACCAACTAAGCCAGCCAAGCCAGCCAGATTCCCCAGTTCCCTTATTTAGAAACCTACCTTTACCCATCCAGCCCTGGAGGTCAAACACTCCACTGGTTGGGGAAAAGGGACAAAATCCCCAGTTAGGAAGGGATAGCTTCAGCAGCTCTCAAGAAGAGCTGGTCAGGGAGAAAGGTCTTGGAGAAGGACCAGGATTCATGCCCAAATTGAAAACTGGGATATAGGGAAATGAAAATGAGACATACTTTGGTGACAGAAATTTAGAGAGAATTAAGTACCAGCCAAATGTGAAAAACAGAAGTATTATAATGCAGGAACGGGCATTAGACAACATTCTAGGAACTGTCCCTAGGAACCAGGGTCCAATACTGAGATGCAAATGCATGCCATTTATTTCAGGTCTGAGTACTTCCTTGGGAAAACCATGTCTGGGAACAGGATACCTCTCAGAATCCCCAGCCCCTTTTCTAACCCCCAACCTTTTAATTTTTTTCTTTTTCTTCTCTCTCTCTCTCTTTTTTTTTTCTTTTACCCCTTGCAAGTTGCTCTTCCGACAGAGCTCCTCCGTCCCCATGTCCGTCAGATAGACCAAGATGGTGCGGCCAGGCAGCGGGGGCAGGTTGTGCTTCACAGAGATGTTCACGGCTGTCTCCAGGGCCTGCCGGTACCGAGCCAGCATCTCACCATCATACTTCCCCCATCTGTCAACAGAAAAGACACAAACAGAAGGGCTCGGGGGTTTCTCTACTTGCCATTTTGAGGAAGATAGGAAGATGAGAACTTGGCACTCCAGCAAGGAGTGTTTCCGCCCCTGCCACAGCTCGCCTCCACTGCCGGCAGGGGAGACTGGGGCAGAACTTCCCCATTTCCATTCCAAGGGCCTCTACTGACCTTTCTCATGGCAGAAGAGGGGAGTCATCTGTAGACCCACTCTCTGAAATCCTTTGCCATACTTCCCACATAAATCCGTACCTACTTCATGAGGCAAGATTTAACTGCTACATACTTTTAATTGTATTTTAAAGAACAAATACTAACTCATATTCTGAAAACCAGCAGTTAAAGAGGAAAGAAGAAAACATTCATCCATTCATCCCACCTTTCTAGTAGAATCTCTACTTCAGGGTAACTGAATAGTTTAAATTGATAGGAGTGGTTCTTTTTAGAGTTCCAGCTAATAAATATGGGGAATGATAGAAAACTCCCACTCTAGAGCAGCTAATGAAACAACGGGTTCAGGCAAAGATCACCAAAGCATGAACCACGACTTACAGAGAAGAGATCAGGCTATAACCACTCAAAGGCATGGGTAGCAGCACTATGAGTAGGACCACCAGAGCTTTGGTGTCCCCTGATCTTGTATCTTATTACAAGGCTTAAAAAAAAAGTTAAAAAAAAAAAAAAGGTGGTCTCATTTACAGGATACAAAGAATCCCCTATGAGAAATAGTCTTACAAGGAAAAAAAAGTGAATCTTAAATCTATGTAAGCCTTTAGAGTTAATACCCTCAGCACATGAAACAGAGAAACAAGTTAGAAGACACCATGAGGAGGATGACAAATCCAGAAAGTGGGACACACTGCAGGGTCCCTGAAGCCAGTTTCTATAGTAAGTCAATGGCCTGAAGACAATGAAAATATTAAAAGAGATATAAGAGACTTAATAGTTAAATGTAATGCGTATGCCTTATTTGGATTCTGATTTGAATAAAATTGTGAAATCATAATTTTGAGATGATTGGGAAATTTGAATATGGACTAGATAATAAAAGATAATACCAAGGAATTATTATAATTATTAGGTTTATTAATGACATTCTAACTACATAATAAAATGTATTAAAAGACACATGTGGAGATAGGAAAGGATGAAATAAAATTATATTATATGGCATTTGTTCATAAAACACCTTCCCAGAAAAAAGAAGAAATGGACCACTAAAAGAACTATGGTAAAATCTAGATAATTACAGAATGTGGCTAACAGTTTTATGAGAGTCCATTATAATATTCTCATTACTTGTGTGCATGTTTAAAACTTTTTTCATAATAATTTTTTTTAACATTTTATCTATTTATTTGACCAGAAAGAGATCACAAGTAGGCGAGTGGCAGGCAGAGGCGGGGGGGGGGGGGCCTGCTGAGCAGAGAGCCCAATGCGATGGGGGGTGCTCCATCCCAGTGCCCTGGGATCAAGAACTGAGCTGAAGGCAGAGGCTTAACCCACTGAGCCACCCGGGTACCCCTATAATAATGTTTTTAAACTAGAAAATTCAGTATTCTCTACCAGTGCTATCCAATAGAATTAAGTTACAGTTAATGAAACAAAATTAAATTTCACATGTAACTAAAAATTTTTAGTAGCTGTAGGAAGAAAGTAAAAATAAACCGGAGATATTAACCCAATATGACATTTGATTAAACATATTAAACTATGTTCATTTTAACATGAAATCAATACAAAAGTTACAGAGGAGATATTTTACACCCTTTTTCATACTGTCCTCAAAATCTGGCACATCTCAATTCCAACTCGCTGTGCGTGGCTTGTGGCTACTGAGATGGCCAGCGAATGTTTGTTTTTTGGACTGGACTCCAGACTTGACTTTTAAGTTGCCCTGGCTTCAGCCACGCATTCCCTAGTAGGTTAGATGAGCCCTGCCTTTGTCTTGAATGAAGATCCTGTTGAAGCATCTAAAGGGCAGAGTGTCGGGACTTCAACAACCTTACAGAACAGGTTTTATGTCTGACTTTGAGCCTGCTCGGTGGTTATGATCTTTACATGTATAAACTAACAAACAAATAAATAAATAAAGACAGGACAAGAGAGAGAGAGAAAACAGATATCATGGAGAAGAAAAAGAAACTGAACCAGAACAGGAGCAGAGGACAGAGAAAGGAGAATGCTGCACAGATTCACAGAGCCCCCCAGAAACCAATAAAACAATCCCAGATAATAAATTGGAGGCCTCAACATAGTTTTTTTTCTCATGATTTCTCCATAGGACAACATTAAAGGCAAGGTTTGCCATGCAAAGAGTTGGAACCAGACAAGTCTGAGCCACTGGGACAAACATATCTTCACAGAATAAAAGTTGGGGTTCCCAGATGACTCCCGAGCCCTGTAATGGTACCTCTTGTTGCCCACCCTTTGCCCCCAGAGAACATAGCATGCACAGGCGCGCGCGCGCGCACACACACACACACACACACACACACACACACCTGGCCTTTTGTATTTTCAGCTTTTCCCACTTGAGCTGCTCATATATCACGGGTATCATCATTGTTGTCCGAAGGTTCTGGCGACTTGGGTTGAAAGGATACCTCCGATAGGTCATCCAATTCTTGCTCTTTTTTGCATTTCTAGTCATTATTGAACACATCAGTTTTGTATTGGAAGGGAGTGGCAATGCTGTGTGGTAAACAGGTAAGTAAGTGAGTCAGTGTCAGTCAGCCTGTGCTCTCCTATTGTCCTCCCACCAATACCTGCCCTAAGCCCTGACCCTCGGGCTGGCAAGTGTCTGAACTCTGCCCACCCCACATCCTGAGACCAGAAGGCAAGAGGCTGAAACATACCAGTGCTCCTAATTCATCTACTCTCAGACTCGGGAGACAAACAGGATTCGGAAGATAGATAATACCTTTACTTTTGAGTCGAGCCTCAAGGTTATTGATGGAATCATGGGCATTAAGGAATCTGAATGGGAACTGCCGACTGTGGATCACCGAATTCTGGAAAGCAAGGGAGGGGTCACGAGCAACATATCAGGGAGAATGGGGGTGGGATTAATCAGGGTCCTCAGGGACCAGGAGTACTAGATAACCACTGTCTTAGATTTGTGGGAAAATGAGGAAGGATAAAATGGATATTACAGAAGAGATACAGAAAAAAGTGGAGAAGAATAAAAGAAAAAGAAAGCTGTCAGGTAGACTATGAAAAGAAGGAAAGAAGGGAGGGATGGCTGAGTGGCTCAGTCTTGAGCATCTGCTTTTGGCTCAGGTCATGATCCCACGTACCCAGGATCATGTCCTACATCAGGCTCCTTGCTCAATGAGGAGCCTGCTTCTCCCTCTGCCTGCTGCTGCCCCTGCTTGTTTTCCCTCTCTCTTTCTCTCTCTGACAAATAAAATCTTTAAAAGAAGAAAAAAAGAAAAAAGAGGAAAGAAGTAAAGGAAGGAGGCTGATTTCTTTAATATCAGACTCCCTCCGAAGTCAGTTACATCATATAAGTGCCTCTTCTTGGTAAATCAGTGATCCAAGGAAAGTTCTTATACTTGAACTGTCTCTGCCAGCAGAGACAGCAGATCTGTCTCTGCCAGCCTATCCATATCTCCATACCTATTTATAGCCCACATAAAATAGCTCGTGGCCAGGACCTTCCACAGCCATGAGGAAGAAGCAACAGCATCACTGCACCCACCTCTAGTCCCCCTGCCCCCCCACATACCTCATGCTGGAGTCTCTGGAGTACAAGCTCGTGGTGGCGGGCACTGATTCCAACCCGCAGCAGGTTGCACAGATTCCGAAGCAGGGCCATGAAGGGAAGCTTCCCATTGTCTGTGGAAGGTCAGGCACAGGGTAAGGAAAGCAGACAAAGGATGAATAAGGAAGGTCAGAGACCAGAGTAAGACACTCAGAGGCCACAAAGAAAATGCAGAACGGAGAGAGTGAGGTACTAACATACAATATACCCGACTCAAAATGTTTCAGACATCTAGACAGATGAAAACAGGATTGGCCTAAAGTGTGGTACAAGATTTATATAACATTGTTTACAAGACAGCTGTTTGAATAAACAACTCCTATTGTTGCTTTGTCTGCTGGTCCAGCCACGCAATTGGGCTGAACCAGCAAAAATATATTCTCTAATCTAGAGTAAAGATTTCCAAACATTTTAGGTGGTGAAACATGAAATTTTCTAGTGTAAGTTTATTTATTTATAAATTGTATACATGTAGTGTAATCATCGGGTTAATATTTCCAGGCACAACATAAGCTAAAGTAAGGTTCACCTTTAATAATAATGTATATAAATTCATATTTCAAATAATCTTCCTGGAAATTTTGAAGTTTTCTGGCAAACTTCTTGTGAGATCTGATTAAATAGTCGTTATTTTTCATTGAAATAGAGGTGAAGAAGATTTGCACTAAAGAATTTCACCCCTATTACTTTCATATTGTCCATTTGTTCTGTGATATTAGTGTCATTTTCAAGTCATAGTTTCTTGATAATAACGTCTTTAAGGCTTATGTCTACTTCAGATGGTTAGTTTGGTTAAGACTGAATAATAATTCTAAATCCACTTACAATTCAAAGATAAGTTTGGTAAGTCATTATGCAGAAACCAAAAGAGAGTGAGGGGCTCTGTGGACACCCTTGTACTAGAGAAACCCTATTCTTCCTCCACAAACCTGAACTCTTATATGTGCCATGTACCATACTACACACAGACCGAGTGACCACAGGGGCACAATCTGTTTGGTAAATATTGGGAAAATCCTTTCCTTTCTTTCTTTTAGACAAGGGAAACCATAAGTCTGAGGTGTGATATTTTTCTTGGGTACCCCCAGAGGTGCTTTCGGACCACCTTAGAGACATGGCCTGTCAGCCCCCAGCCACGTTCCCAGGCACTAGCAGCAGCTTCTGTCAAGAGAGTGGTGGTGTCTTTTTTTAAGGTGATTTAAGTCTCATTTGAATTACAAGATAGAAGCTTCCAGCCTTCTGGAAGTCCTGCGGTTCTTGAGTCATAATTCTATTCACAAACTGTATAGAAGAATTAGGTTGTGCACACCATGCAAATGGTGGGGGAGAACTCATAAACAATTACATCCTTTGTCAGTTCATAAATTGTTCTCAACTGTTGCTATGTATGAGAGGCTTTCTAGAACATTTAAATAAGAAATTAAGTCCAATATCATATTTATGATACTAGAAAATAAATTTAACCTTTATCCTTCAGACTGAGAAGTTCACTGATTTCATTCAAAAAAAAAATATTCTTATTCAACTCTCTCCAATTCTAGGAATTTTCAGCTTATTATATGGGAATTTATGGGCATGTAATATTATCATCTTAAAATGTTTATAAAAAATAAAAAATTTAAAAAAAAAATTAAAAAAAAAAAAAAACTGCTAATCGGGGCGCCTGGGTGGCTCAGTGGGTTAAGCCGCTGCCTTCGGCTCAGGTCATGATCTCAGGGTCCTGGGATCGAGTCCCGCATGGGGCTCTCTGCTCAGCGGGGAGCCTGTTTCCCTCTCTCTCTCTCTGCCTGCCTCTCAGTCTACTTGTGATTTCTCTCTGTCAAATAAATAAATAAAATCTTTAAAAAAAAAAAAAAAACTGCTAATGAGGGCACCTGGGTGGCTCAGTCAGTTAAGCGACTGCCTTTGCCTCGGGTCATGATCCCAGAATCCTGGGATCGAGTCCCATATGGGGCTTCTCCTACTCTATGGGGAGTCTGCTTCTCTCTCTCCCTCTGCCTGCTGCTCCCCATGCTTGCGCTCTCTCTTTCTCTGTCACATAAATAAATAAAATCTTTAAAAGAAAAACTGTTACTGAGTTATTAATGAGCCTTGTGGTCTCCCAAGAGGGGTCTGTATATCTCTTTTTTTTTTTTTAAGATTTTATTTATTTATTTGACAGAAAGAGAAATCACAACTAGGCAGAGAGGCAGGCAGGGGGTTGGGAGAAGCAGGCTCCCTGCTCAGCAGGGCTCCATCCCAGGACCCTGAGATCATGACCCAAGCCAAAGGTAGAGGCCTAACCCACTGGGCCACCCAGGTGGAGGGGTCTGTATATCTAATTACATTTTGTCTTATATTTTATTAGTATATTTATATTTTTATACACATTTTCAGATCTAGATTTAAATATTTTATGTATTCTCTCAAGTACATAATTCATTAGTACATATATAAAATTGTTTAAATTATATATACATATATTGTGATGTCAAACAAAAGTTTTTTTGCAATATATGATCAAAAAACTCTGGAGTCTAGAGGATTAGACTATGGGCATTAGACTAAGCCTAGACAAATGTCACAGTTTTAATTTTTTAAGGGCAGAGAGAGGAAGTACAGATGACATACCAGAATCAGCTACACATCCTGGCTGCCATCCAGGCAACTTTCTCCTGTTCCACCCAAAGTGTCAAATATTGGGGAAGAGGTTGTCAGGCATGTGTGTGTGTATGCATGTGTTTTAATGCCCATGTGATTCTCATGTTGATACTCCCAGCGACAACCACACAGTGAGAACCATGACAGATAAGCAGCTGAGAATTTGAGCTGCCCTGGGCACAATCTGCACATGGCAGTTCGCAGAGAAATAGATTTAAAAAAAAAAAAAGACGGGCTTCTGAAGCCCCAAAATATGAAGTCTCCAAAACCCAGTCACAAATTCTACAGCAAGATGTCTTTCAACAGAAAGATACTAACTTAAAATTTTCAAAGATGAAATAGAACTTAAGACAGACTAGAAAGAGCCTTGTAGAGTTAAAAATAAACTAACAACAGCAACAAAAAGAGACAAACAGAAGACTGAAATAACTTGGTCCTTCTGATTTAATTTTTTTTTTCTCTTTATCAGTATGGGCAAATTACCTCAAAGTCCTAAATATGGGTTCCTGCGGAGATTCCAATACTCCATATGCCAATCCTACCTTGATTAGATGACTTACCCAGTATGACCTAAGTGAAATCAGAGAGAAGGTACCACTTTGTCCTGTGTTGATCAAGGCTTGTAAATCACCTAACCACATCTGGAATAACGACCTCCCTATGAAGTCAGTGCCGTCAAAGCAGACACCACTGGTCTGCTTGGGCATGGTGGATGGCAAAACTCACAAACCCAATCACTTTCAGTGATGCAACCCCCAGGCAAGAGAATAACTGTATCATGCCACAGAAGTTAACTCAGGGTACAAAACGTAGAGGTGTGAGTGGGGAAGAGGATGGGACTGTATGGTCAAGGTTACTCTACCAATCAGCTCCTCCCAGACAGAAGCTTTGTTCCCCCACAGGCTCAGCTCCCGCTCCCAGGTTTCTGGCTGAGGGAGCTTCATCCGCTTCCCAGCTCTGCTAGAATCCCATGGCCCAGGAAGGCGACTTCGAGAAAATGTTTGTAGGCTGGAAGGATATCTGGAACAGAAGAGGAAAATCTTACCATTTCAAAGCTGGCAGAAAATAACACAGAAGAGAGAAAGTCAGTCAGTCAAAGCTAGTCAGTTGCACTTGCCACTAATGTGACTGGAGTCAGAACTATAGGCACAGGGCCATGGAGGTTGAAAAGCCACAGGGTCACCCATGTGGATGGTATTTTCAGGGTGTGTCTTCTCACCTGTAGCCCAGTAGGGCTTGGACGTGCTGAGCCGGCTCCCGGATGTGCAGTCGCTGCACTAACTTCTTGAGAGTGAACCTCGGCTGCTTCTTTTTCTCTGGTACTGCACTGTAGGTCTCCTCAAACTGTGGAAATATCCCCCAAGTCCCACAGAAGTCATTTAATCTATGACCATGTCACTTGCTTCAGAAATCAGAACTGCAGACATCCTATACCTACGAGGTAATTTCTTCCCCCAATGTAGATCTGGGCAAAGAGTAGGAAGAGGCAGCAAAAGTCACCAGCAACAAGAACTTCTGCAGTGAGCATACCATTGTAGCTCTTTGGGGTCACTGTGTTTCATGTACGCAAGATTGAACTATCAATAGTTAACACAGGATAACTGGCTTGTGAAAAACAAGATGGGGATGGAATGAACAGAGAACATCTCTTTCTCAGAGGGAGGGAAAGGAAAAAGCAGCTTTTATTTAAATCACTGAGACTTGGAGGAGGAGGTAAATGGAGGCATCAGAAAACACAAGCCACAGGGAGTGGAAAAACAGAACAAAGTTGCCTTTCTATGGTGTCTTCTACAATAGAAGAGCTAAGATTGGGATATATTATTAGAATGAAGAGAAAAGATCAGTTGACCAACTGAGAATGTTTTCTCTTGTAATAATCACCATAATATTTTCCCAATAATCTATTTTAATGATGATGATGTTGGTGATAGCTAAAACTTACTCAGTGCCAGGTATTGTGAGAAATATTTTAAATTCAGGGTGCCTGGGTGACTCAAGTCATGATCCTGGGGTCCTAGGATTAAGTCCCATATCAGGCTCCCTGCTCAGCAGCTCTTGCTGTCCCCAACTTGTACTCTGTCTCTGTCTCTGTCTCTCTCTCAATACCTCTCTCACACACACACACACAAAATAAATAAAATCTTTTTTTAAAGATTTTATTCATTTATTTGACAGAGAGAGATCACAAGTAGCCAGAGAGGCAGGCAGAGAGAGAGAGAAGGAAGCAGGCTCCTGCTGAGCAGAGAACCCAATGTGGGGCTCAATTTCGGGACCTTGAGACCATGACCCAAGCTGAAGGCAGAGGCTCAACCCACCCAGCCACCCAGGAACCCCAAAATAAATAAAATCTTAAAAAAAAAAAGAAATACTTTAAATTCAGTGACTGATTTAATCCTCACAAGAACCCAATGAAGTACCCAATGAGGCACTGCTATTATCCCTATTTTATATCTGAGGAAACAGAGGTAAGACAGGGTAAGTCATTTGGCAAAGTTTGCATAACCAGCGAGTGGTGCTGGTGGGGGGATTCAAATCTAGGTCTAATTCCTGATTCTATGCTTTTAACCACAAAGTGCAGTGCTTTATTTGTCATTAAATGCAAAAATGCTTAGTTTGGTTTTAAAACTTCCTGCAAAAATTTTATACTTTATAAAGTATATACTTTATAAGTTTCATACTTTCTTTCTTTCTTTCTTTGGGAGAGAATGGTGGGGGGTGGAGAGAGAGAACCTCAAGAAGATTCCCTGATATGTGAGAAGCCCAACGTGCAGGGCTCAATCCCATGACCCCGCGATCATGAACTGAGTCAAAATCAAGAGTCAGATGCTTAACCAACTGAGCCACCCATGTGCCCATATTTCATACACTGTTAGCTCACTTACCCAGCTGTACGTGCCACCAGTCCATAAATAGTAAGGGAAGCAACATGGGAAATAAAAGGAGCCTTTCCCAGTGCTCTCAAACCTGACCCTACAATCACAACTGAGAACTCCCCAGGAAGTTGGAAATTGGAATATGCCTACCACATCTTGAGTATTTCTAAACCAAACAGAATTCCATTTCTAAATATTAGCTGAGAAAAGGTTTTACATGCACATGTGGAACCCCAGAACAAGGCACTCACCTTCTTCTGTTCATCTTTAAGAGGCCTCAGGTACCTCGGCCAGTATTTTTGTGTCTCAGAAAATGGGCGCCCTGTCTTCTGTAGGGATAGGAGAAGCAATTTCAAAATGGGAAATGGAACCCATCCTTGGAGAGATCCATTCCAATGGTACCAAAGGTCCATCTCTGCCAAAAAGGAAGCCAGCCAAGACAGCCCTGCCCTGTCTGCCCCCTGAGCTCTACTCAGCCCTTCCCTCTGCCTTTCTCTGACTCCTTTAATATGGTAGGAACATGTCAGAGGCTTAGTGTGGGATCCCCCAGGGTCAGCAGGTTCCTTGGACCTCCTGCCCACCCCCCTTTTCCAGAGAGAAGGGGCCTAGGCTGTGAATGATCAGACTGAGCAGGGACTGACTGGGGGCCGGGGAGGCGGGCGGGGGCAACTCTTGGCCCGGTGCTTCCGAGGGTTGTACTTAGCCAGCTGGTACTCATCAAACTGGGCAAATTTGTCAGTCATAGCAGCACGCAGGCAGGCAGGCAGGGGCACCAGCTTGTCCTCCTCTCCTCCAGCCAGGTTCTGTCAGTGAGAGAGGAAAGACCCTCAGGAGTGAGACACAGATCAACCCTCTACAACAAGGCAAGACCACTTCACAGGGATAAATGAGGGCACAGAAGAAGAAGATGGCTTCCAGCCCCAGCTCTAGAGTGATCATTTCTACAGTCCTGGCCAGTTGGCAGACTTCTCTGATTCTCATCTCCTGCATCGTAAACACGAGGTCCAGAATAAGACCAATTTTTCTCCCACTGTGGTCCAGCTCTTCTCAGTCATATTCTCTCTATTGGGCAACCCAGCACAATCCAGGGAGAAGCTGTCCTATCCGGGAAGCAAAACTGAGGACAACTGAGGGGAGGTGGAACTAGATGAGAATTTTCCGCAGGGATGTGATAAGCAAGGGAGAGAGAACCAGTGAGAGCCAAAGCTCAGGGAACATACCTGGTAGAACGTGGCTACCTGGATCCAATCAGAAGGCAGCTGGACAATGGCACAGAAATAGCGTCGCAGGTGGGGGCGGCAGACCGGCAAGAAGGCAGCAATGGCCAACACTTTGTTGGCCACAGTCCGGATGTTCAGCTGCTGCCTGGCGTACAGAGCTGCCTGAGGCACAGGGTGGGGAGAGCTGGCATCTCAGCCACTTGTCCCAAAGCATCATGCCCCAAACAAACTCACTTGCTTAATCCACTTGCTTAAAACCTTTTCTGAACACTTCACAATGTCTATAAAACAGAAAGCCCAAGCCTGCTGACTTGGAAGGCTACATCCTCCATACTCTAGCCCTTATCCACCTTTGCAGCATGGCTTCTTCTGAGTCTACTGATCACCTTCCAAGTCAACCAGGTACTTAGAGGGCTTCCCATCACCAAGGGCCATTGAAAATTACCCAGGGTAATTTTCAGGCCACCCTGTCCCCCAGTCAATCCGTGCTCAACCTGGTCATAGAAAACATCCCTCCTCCCCTGTTTCTCTTCTTCTGAAACATTCACTGCCTACTACTCCATTTGCATTTATGTAATACTTGGGAATGTTCTGCTTCCCTAACAATATCATAAGCTCCTTAAAAGCCAGATCTAAGTTTCATGATCTTCAAGGCCTAGTTTTGAGTACTTAGCCTGTGTAGTTACTAAACAAATGAGCCCTAGTATACTCTTTCCCAATCTCATCTTCCCCCCACTCCTCAAAGAACCTCAGGGACTAGCCCTCAGACTCACCCAGAGATCCTACTCCCTTCCCACAAAGCTGGCCACCATTCCCCTCCCACACCATGGCCACAGTTCCTGCCTCCCAGCTTCCAGTTCCCATCCAACCACTCCTTCACACCACAGTACCTTAAGGATGAATTCAGGCTCCAAAGGTGCAAGTTCACTACAGACTTCAAAGAGAGTACCCGAGGTCATGTCAGCTGCAGCTTCTATGTTTACCTCTGATGTCAGAGAGGAGCACAGCAGGCTTATGAGAACCATCTGAGAATTGAGAAAGAGAGGGGAGAAAGGATGAAAGAGATCATGAGGACCAACTCAAGCACCCACTCAGGCTGATTTACGAAATCAAGAGCAGAGAGAAATGACCCCCACTTTCAGAAAGATGTCTGTCCAACTGAGAGGTTAGAAAAGGTGACTAGGGAATGAGAAATAAGAGCTGGGTGATACCCCATCCTTCCCCTGCCATCTGTGGAGGTGAACTGGTTTGGCCCTTGGTCACCACCCCTCCCACACCACCTCACACCATTCCCTCCACCATCATCAATCTCTCCCCAGCACTGGAACTTTTACCTTCTTGTCCTTAAGGGCCTGGTCAGTGGGCCCAGGATGAGATTCAGAGTCCTCAGTGGTGAGCTTCAGGACAGGCTCCTCCACCTTCTCTTCCTCTCCCAAGCTTAGATTATAAACAGGCATCTGAACCTCTACCCGTTCCTTCTCTTCTGGCAATTTCTCTTCTGAAGAGGAACAAGAGCCCTGGGGATAGTGGCAGTTGATAATCACATAGACAGATCCGAAGACAGATCTCTCAAACACAGACAGATCTGAAGGCAGATCCCAGGCACAGGAGGAGTCTACATCTATCTTCCAGAACCAAAACTCCTTCTCCCTACCCCCTCACACCCGGGCATCCATCTCTCTTGGCTGACAGAGTGACCCCTCACTGTCACACACACCAACTTTCCCAATTCAACCTTCTGAGC
This sequence comes from Mustela nigripes, assembly GCF_022355385.1. NCBI lineage: Eukaryota > Metazoa > Chordata > Mammalia > Carnivora > Mustelidae > Mustela > Mustela nigripes. The sequence goes on along the minus strand of NC_081569.1, from coordinate 49,894,817 downwards.
CTTTGCTCAGACGCTCTGAGATCTTTCCCTGCTTTCATTTCCTTATTGATGCCACAGCCAAGGAGTCCAAGGCTCCTCACACACACCTCCTACGATACTATTAAGATATTCTGGATTCAGGAAAAAAAAAAAAAAAAAAAAAAGGCCAAGTCCCAGATCAATCCCCCAGCAACCGTGAGCTGCTTAACTTCTGAGTCTCAGCTTCTTCACTCCCTACAACCTATTTGATGGGGCCATTAGAAGATTAAATGGGGTAATATATATATGGCTCTTTGCAAATTGCAAAGCCCTAAATAAATGTAAGACGGCAATAGTAATCCTGACAATGACCCTCTGAGACAGATTTTCACAGACCATATTTTAAAGGGAAAGAAATCAAAGCTTCAACAGGTTAAGTCTTGGCCAAGGTTGTACGGCTTGTTGTTGGCAGAGACAGTATAGCCTCTGCCTCAGTCTGATACCCAAGTCCATACAGAAGAAATATGTGTTTATCTACTGATTCTGCCTTGTATGCTAAATGTGTGTGTATAGATGTGTATAAGTGGACACATGTTTACACCTGTAAATATAGGGAAGTGGGCCATGGTATGGCAGATGTCATCCCTGCTGGACATAAGACCTCAGAAGCACTTGCTTGGCTGCTACTCCAATATCACGCTGCCCGTCCTCCTGAGCAGAGGCTTTCTAAGGCCAGCTCTATTGTACAGAATATCTGAACTTGATATGCGGTAAAAGTAGTGACGCTGAAGACGACAGCCCAAGGGTCAAGGGGCCCTCAGGAAGACGCTCTGAGGACATAAGGTACACAGACACAGAGCAGCAGAGGGGAAACTGAGGCACCAAGGCTAGGGACAAAAGCATCCAACAGACATGCATGGACAAGTGCCTGGAGCTATTACCAAAGCTGTTTCAGGAGCTTTCTCTGTGGCAGAGATGGATTTCGAGGCTGTGGGGCAGCTCAGACAGGCTAGCCCCTCAGAGAGGCACTGGGCCCTAGGAGGCTCAGAGAGTGAGAAGCTGCTGATGTTCAGACTACACACATCAGCTTGCACCAGGTGAGCTTTCTGGAGACAGTGGAGCAAGGGGCTAGTAGACACAGAACTTTTTAGAACAGGGAGCGTGGCCAGGCACCGATTCTCCAACGAGAGGATGTCTGGGTGGACAGAAACATGCCCATGTAGTTTCTCCATAGTCTTCAGGTCAGGAATTGTGGCCAGGCACCGGTTTTCTAAGGAGAGAATGTCTGGGTGGGCAGATACATGCCCACGTGGTTTCTCCATGATCTTCAGGTCAGGAAGTGTGGCCAGGCACCAGTTTTCTAAGGAGAGGATATCTGCGTGGGCAGAGACATGCCCATGTGGTTTCTCCATGGGCTGCAGGTTGGGGAGGGTGGCCAGGCTCCGGTTTTCTAAGGAGAGAATGTCCAGGTGGGCAGACGCATGCCGGTGGAGTTTCTCCATAGCTGGACCCCAACCAGTATATGCCTAGAAGGAGAGAAAGACAGGTGATGAGCTCCTGGCTGCATTGGAGTGTGTTTGCCCTCGGAGTATGTCTTTCCCACAGTCCTCCTGGTAATCCCAGTGACCTGCAGGCAGGGAACAACCAATATTTCTTTTTCAAAGAATGGGTTCATTCTAAGGATATATTCTGAAAATATTATACAGAGAGAATTCAGGGAGCATTAAATGAGAGAAATAGGGGAAAGATAAGGCAGAAGCTGAAGAGCAGAGAAATTAAAAAAAAAAAAAAAAGTACTGGAGATGAAAGTGATATGTCTCCTCACAAAGGGGTAAAGGAGGCCCCTAGGGCTATTAGTGCAATCCCAACTAAGGGATCATATTTGTAATCTGGACTCTAGACTCTAAGCTCTAGAGAAACAAAAATTTTTTTTAAGATTATTTATTTATTTGACAGACAGAAATCACAAGTAGGCAGAGAGGCAGGCAGAGAGAGGAGGGGGGAAGCAGGCTCCCCCCTGAGCAGAGAGCCTGATGCCGGGCTCCATCCCAGGACCCTGAGATCATGACCTGAGCTGAAGGCAGAGGCTTAACCCACTGAGCCACCAAGGTGCCCAAAACAAATATTTTGATCAAGATGTCTATATTTAACAGCCTCAACTTCCTTGCCTCCTACTCACTGTTCAACCAACTAAATGGCATTCTGTCCCTCCTATTCCCCCAAGGTTGTCCCCTTGGTTAACCAATGGAATTCTTGTTACAATGAGAACAAGCACATCTTGGCCCTTATCTTACCTCATCTCTCAAGCAGAATATGACACTGTGGCTCACTCTCTCACTGAAACCCTCTTTTCTCTTTGGCTGTCTTGGTGCCACTGTCTTGATTTTCCTCTTATATCTCTTACCTTCTCTTCATGAAGGCTTTTTCCCTGCCATCGCTTGAATGTTGAAGCCCCTTAGAATTCTATTCTAATCTTACATACTTTCCCAAGAAAGGCTCCAAATAACATTTCTGTGCTGCAAATGCACAAAATTATTCCCTGACTTAGATCTCATCTGAGCTTCATATTCATTTACCCATTTGCCTACTGGACATCTCCACTTGGATGACTCAAAGGTACCCAAAACTCCAGACCCAAATGTATCATCTTTCTCCCACTCTTTCTCAACTCTATTCCATCTCCTTTCCCCTCTCTGCTTATACAGATATGGAGTGAAATAGACTTGAGTTTGAATCCTGATGGGACCCTGAATCTACTTGGGTTGGTTACTTGAACTCTCTGTGCCTCAGTTTCCTCATCTACAAAACTGACATAAATGCCTACCTCATAGAGTTATTATAAGAATAAATAAAAATGTACTAAGCATTTAGAACAGTGCCTGGTAATTAGTAAGTATTCAATAAATGGAAGCTATTATTATTATATATGTTATTATCAGTAAACTATCAAATCCTATTGGCTCTACTCCCTCAATGTCTCTCAAATCTATCCAATTCTCTCCATTCTGCCTGCCACCATCTTTGTTGAAACCCTACTCTCACACAGTATGTAAATTTGTCTAAAGGAGTTCCTCAGGATATACCACAGCCACCATTTATATTGCCTTATTTATTTTACCATGATAAAAAATTATTTTGTTTGCTTACTTGCCTACTTGTTCCGGGTTTCTCCTTACTAAAATAAAACTCCCTGAGGGTCAAGGAACTCCTCTGCATGGCCAGCAACACACACATAACCTGGCTTTTGATCCTCTCCCAGCCTCATCCCTTAGTGCTACTCCCATCTAAGCTGCAATCATACATACTCTTTTAAGTTTGTGAATTGCCAAGGTATCTTTTGACTTTGGATCTTTACACAGGTAGACGCCTATAATACTCTTCCTTTTACCAGGAGCACTTCCTTTCCCAGCTCCTCCTTTACCAGTCCAAATTCTACTTTCTTGCCATTCTGCAGGCCTCAGTTTAACAGTCAGTTCCTCCAAGGAGCCTTTGCTGACAGCCAGCCCGTCTAATATAGTGGCCTCTATGTTCTCACAACAGCAAACGTGCTCTATTACAAAACACATTCCTTACCTTGTAGTTGTCTGTCTTTCCCCCCACCAGACTATAAGTTCCTGAGGACAGAGATCCTTTTTGCCTTGTTCACCAATATTTCTAAAATGCCTCGTCAGAGGGATTTAGAGGCTTTTAGAGAATCTGGTGAAAGCTGTGTAGCTTTTTCAAAGAAAAAGATGAGTATATACCATTTTGCACTCGAACTTTCAGGGAGTCCATTCATGGATCTCTTAAAATCCCCCATTAAGTGCAAATTAAGAACTTCTGCCTGGCAAATGCTTAAATTTCTATCATGAGGAATGTATTTACTTACTTATTGGACAAGTGCTTATCACCTATTTACATTTAAGTATTTTAGGAATAAGTATGTTGTTAAGTCAATCACTTGATTGACTTAATGCACAAGAGCTTAGGGACAGGACTGCAGAATACTTCCAAGAAGACTTAATTAGACTGACAATCCATAACTAGAAAAGACAATGCTATCTCACCAGACACTAGTACACTACATTAGTACATCAGTGTGAACAAATTACATCAAGAGTGATGGCCTCTGTGCCCTAGTAGACTTCCTTCATGTCTTTGCACTATATAAGGAAGAGTGGGAAATCTCAGAACTGACTCAAGATATATCAAAACAAAATAAAAAGTCTTAAAATAGGGATGTCTGGGTGGCTCAGTTGGTTCAGGTCATGATCCCACCGTCCTGGGATCCAGTGCTTCCCGCAGTCAGCCTCCTCTCTCAGCCAGGAGCCTGCTTCTCCCTCTGCCTGCTGCTCCTCCTGCTTCCCCCCGCCCCCGACAAATAAACTCTTTAAGAAAACTAAATAAAATATTTTAAAAGTCTTACAATAAAAACTAAGCTAACAGAAAAATACAGTTAAATATTTTTGCACCCTAGAGTTGTTTGTGAAGGGAGACTCAGCTGGACTACAACTGAAAAGTAAAAATCCCAGTTCGATTCTCCAGAAATAACCACTGCTAACTGTTCTATATGAACAATTTCAGACACTTCCTATACATATACACGTTTATCCCCCACCCACCCTTTTTTTTTTTTTTTTTTGCAGTACACCAAGAGGACCACACTTTACACACTATTCTCTACTTAGTAGATCTTGGAGACCTTGCCGGGGTAACACATTAGTACCGCTTTTAAGCGGGCTGATACTCTCCTGCGCCGGCACACCCCGGTATTAGAAGCGACGGTCACACCATCTACTGCTCTGTAATGGCAGCTTCTCTAGAGCAGAGTGACTCATTCTCACCGGGTCTCTTTCCAAGTGCTTCCATCCCCTGCCACCCCACCCCCACAGTCTCCGCCGGCTCCCCCACTTTTCCTTTCACAACCACACCCCGTCCCGAGCAGCCGGAGGACGCGGCGGCCAAAGGCTCCCTGCCGGCGCCAGGACCTCCCGGCTCTCCCGAGCGTCCGGCTCCCCACTGCCGAGCTCAGCGCCCCGGACCCCAGGCCCCGGCCGGCTTCTACCTGCACCCGGACCGTCCCCGGAACCCACGGGGCTGGCAGACGCTGGCTGACGGCGAGCGTGCCGGTTCTCGGCAGCAGGAAGCCGGGCAGGACTCTCGGCTCCGCCGGTAGGAAGAGTGGAAGCCGGAGGAGGAGCGAGCGGGGAACGGGGAGGGGACGGCGCTCGGGCGTGGACGCGGCCCGGGCCGGGTGCGGCGGCTGCCGCGAGCGCGCACAAGGCCACGGGGAGCTGAGCCGCCGGCTGGTGGCCGGAACGCGTAGAGGACGCTGCAACCTCTCCCGGACCCGACTTTAGTCCCCGCCCCACTCGCGTCCCTCGCACTCCCCCTCCCGCCTCCTCCTTTCTCCTGTTGTGTCCTCAAACTCGGCTTCTGGGGAGGGATTTTGGCATGTTCTCCTCCTATCTGGGCTCCTTTTCTCTTGGTGTCAAAAATAGGTGGACCCTTCCTCCTAAAGTCACTTGGTGAGAGTGGAAATAAAAGGTGAGAGAAAGTCTAATTCCCTGTAACCTGGGGAAATGCAGTGGCCTGTTAGCAGGTGTAGATATGGAATAATTAAGGCAGAGTGAGCTGAGAGCGTGCCAGCGTCCACCTGGAAGAGATCCGTGGATTACAAAGAATCTATTTGGAGCTATCCTGAAAAGCTAAGCAGAACTTTTCCCAGAAGGTAGGTCTAGCTAGGCTCTGGAAAGAGACAAGTGACCTTTAGGATGGTAATGCTAGTGCCATTTCATAAAGAGAAGAGCCAAACAGATAGTAGCAGGAGAAATGTGTTTAGCTTGGGTAGACAGATTATCTGTCTTCTGGAAAATAACCCCTTCGTTAGGGAGGTACTCTTAGTTCTCAGGTAATCACCTGAGCATTAGCTCCGACTTGGGAACATCCTGTCTTCTCAAATTATTGAGCCAGAGTCCAGTTTCTTTCCTTAGATGATTCCCTAGCTTACCTGCCTTATCAGTCCCAACACTCCGTTCTTAAAACAGATATTTTTATGCCTACATTTATGTAGGCATTATGAACTACAATGTATAAATAATGTATTTTACCTACACACATAATTTAAAAATTTATAAAATGTCTGAAGAGATATAAAAGAATAGAAGGAAGATGATTTATTATAAAACACTATGTGGGGGCATCTGTGCGCTCAGATGGGTAAGCGTCTGCCTTTAGCTCAAGATTATGATCTCCAGGTGCAGGATTGAGCCCACATCTATCAGTCCCGCTCCCAGCTCAACAAGAATTCTGCTTCTCCCTCTCCCTCTGCCTCTCCCCTTACTTGTGCTCTCTCTCTCTCAAATGAATAGATAAAATATGTTTTAAAAAATAAAATACTGTGCATTTAATACATAAATATTTGGGCACAACATTCAAAAAGACAATGTGGTCCTCAGATACATGCAACTCTATGTAGAATTACCTTGACTGTAACAGCTACAAATACAGCACAAAATGGGTATGTTAGGATGGTGATTCAAATACATTAATAGGGGTGGCTGGGTGGCTCAGTGGGTTAAGCATCTACCTTCAGCTCAGGTCATGATCTTAGGGGCCTGCGATTGAGACCTGCATGGGGCTCTCTGCTCAGCAGGGAGGCTGCTTCCCCCCTTCTCTCTGCCTACCTCTCTGCCTACTTGTGATATCTCTTTTTCTGTGAAATAAATTTATTTCTGTGAAATCAATAAATAAGATCCTTTTTAAAAATGCTATCTTGGGCGCCTGGGTGGCTCAGTGGGTTAAGCCGCTGCCTTCGGCTCAGGTCATGATCTCAGGGTCCTGGGATTGAGTCCCACATTGGGTTCTCTGCTCCGCAGGGAGCCTGCTTCCTCCTCTCTCTCTCTCTCTCTGCCTGCCTCTCTGCCTACTTGTGATCTCTCTGTGTCAAATGAATAAATAAAATCTTTTAAAAAATAATAATAATAAAAATAAATAAAATAAAATGCTATCTTATTAAAAAAAAAAAAAAAGACAAATACCAAAATAGAGGTACTGATGTGGCATGATTTCCAAAATGCCAAATAATTTCTGGCAAATTTTCAAACAAAACAAGAAGTGATCATCCCATAATATTTATAGTAGTAGCATTCCTGGAAAGGTCAGGATATATTAAACCATATATAAAATGCCTTATGATTATATTTAAAATAAAATAAAATCTTAATTATAATGGGTTTTCAACTACATGAGTGACTGGCAAATCATTCAAAGTTTTCAGTGATGCAGGGTCGCTTATTACGTGGGAGGGCCCTGCACAGTTGCTGAATGTCTAGCAATCTTGGCTAGACATTAATCCTGCCCATTAAATGTCTATGGATAACTGTAATAATTATGAGAGGGAAAAAAGCCTCCACAAATTTCTGAATCCACTCCCCAGGTGCATTACTGCTCATTGGAGGTCTGTCTCAAGGGGAAGGAGAGGAGTTTGGTGAAGGAACACCAGATCTAGGAAACCCGTTGGGGTGCCTGGGTGGCTTAATAGATAAAACCTCCAACTCTTGACTTCACTCAGGTCGTGATCTCAGGGTCATGAGGTTGAGCCCTGGGACAGGCTCTGCACTGGGCATTGAGCCTGCTTTACATTCTCTCTCTGCCCCTCCCTGCCTGTCCTGCCCTCCATATGCCCACGCACTCTCTCTAAACAAACAAACAAAAAAACAACCCTGGGAAGCCAGAAAGAAGAGGTCCTGCAAAGAGACTCTAATGGTGGCATAGTGAGAAGAAGGAAATAAGAGATGAAAAGAGTGGAGTGCACATATGACTTCCTTCTGAAGGCCTAAATCTCTAAGGCCTGCTCCCCTTAGAATAAGGGGAATACCTTAGATAATTGTCCCACCTCAAGGCCTCCTCCTCTGCAGCTCTCCATGGGAACTATCTGCCCTACCAGTGAAAGAACAGGATATGCAAGCCCTTCCAACTTAGTCCAATGAGCTTTGAAGCTTCAGATCAGAGAACTCCCATCAGATGCAGGGAGAATACCAACCGGGGCCCCTTACTTCCTGATTTACTAGGAAGATCAAGAGTTTACTTTCTGGTTAGTTGTCGCAACAAAGAAATTTAAGGCCAGCAAAGCCTAAACACTGGAACTACTGGAGATCTTTTAAAAAGTCCATAACCCAGAGGCATCTGGGTGGCTCACTTTGTTGTCTCCCACTCTTGGTTTTGGCTCAGGTCATGATCTCAGTCAGGGTTGTGAGATCCAGCCCACTGGCAGGCTCTGCTCTCAGCAGGGAATCTACTTGAGATTGTCTCTCTCCCTCTCCCTCTTCCCTTTGGCTCAGGACTCACAGTCTCTCTTTCTCTCTAAAATAAATAAGTGAATAAATACATTTTAAAAATCTTTTTTTAAAAATTCCATAACCCTGGCCCCACCGCAGACCAGTTAAATCACAGTCTTCTGAGTCGGGTACCAGCAGTTTTTGAAGCTCCCTAGATGATACTAATACGCAGGCAAGTTTGGGAACTTCTGCCCCAGGGTCTTGCTAATCAAACTATGGAATTGTTGACCACTATCATCAGTATCACCTTGCTAGAAACACAGACTCTCAGCCTCCACCCCTGACCTATGAATCACAAACTATAATTTAACAAGATTCCCAGATTATTCCCACTCACATTAAACTTTGAGAAGCACTAATCTTGACAAGTGGAGTGGGCCCTGGCGTCTGCTTTTCCAAACCCTGGGGGCCAGATCTGGCAAGTGGTGTTTTAACAGGCTCTCCAGGAGATTTTGATATATGCTAAAGTTTAATAACACCTGATTAAAACTGGGATTGCTTCTCACCACTCTCCACACCCCTTAAAATTTCTAATTCAGTAGATCTGGGATAGGACCCAAGAATTTGCATTTCTAACAAGTATTGTTCAGGTAATGTTGATTCTGATCTCTGATTCTGGGATCACATTTTGAAAAACACTGGTCTGGAGTGATTCTCCAGACAGAGAGACAGTAACTACCTACCCTACTGCAGTTTAATAAGGAAAGCCTCTGCGACACCTGAATTTCATATATATAGTTCATATATATTGGGCCCAACTTGATTCTGTCCCAGTGAGAGAGCCACTGACTAATCCATAAGGATATTTCAGCTGGATTTTGAGGGAGCCAGATGAATTATCTCTGCCTTGCAACAGAGAAAATCTCTCGACTAGCAAAAAGTTTACAAAGTCCAAATGTAGTTTTTCTCTCCAGTGGACAGTTATAAATGCACATTGCCAATGTTTGTTCCATTGAGTCTTGCTTTCCTAAATTAGCCTCTTGAGTTGAAGCAAACTTTCTTCAGATTGTAGTGTCCAGTCTGATTCCTTTCTGGGGCGAAGGAGTGCCATCCTCTGAGCCTTTTGAAACACCTTTATTAAGGGCCCTCCCACCTATGAAAATTGTTCATCTCTTCTTATCTGCTTTATTGCACACTTCTTGTCCTCCCCCATTTTGATTCAACAAACACCTGCTATAATATTATATATCAACTACACTTCAATTAAAAAATTGTCTAATCTGTTAAGCATCTACCAAGTGCAAATGATAGCATGTAAAATATATAAAACATGCATTCTTCTCAAGGTGTCATGATCTCATGAAGGAAACAGACATACGCAGAAGTCACAAAATAATTACGCAGAATTCTGGAAAACAACATGGAGGTTCCTCAAAAAGTTGTAAATAGAGCTATCCTATGACCCAGCAATCGCTACTGGGTATTTACCCTAAAGATACAAAGACTGTGATCTGAAGGGGCATGTGCACCCAAATGTTTATAGCAGCAATGTCCACAATAGCCAAACTATGGAAAGAACCTAGATGTCCATCAACAGATGAATGGATAAAGAAGATGTGATATATATACACAATGGAATACTATGCAGCCATCAAAAGAAATGAAATCTTGCCATTTGCAATGACATGGATGGAACTAGAAGGTATTATGCTAAATGAAATAAGTCAATCAGAGAAAAATAATTATCATGCGATTTCTCTGATATGAGGAATTTGAGAGGCAGGGCAGGGGGATGTTGTGGGGGGTAGGGAAGGGAAAAATGAAACAAGATGGGATCAGGAGGGAGACAACCCATAAGAGACTCTTAATGTCACAAAACAAACTGAGGGTTGCTGGGAAATGGGGGAGTAGGGATAGGGTGGTTGGGTTATGAATATTGGGGAGGGTATGTGCTATGGTGAGTGCTATGAAATGTGTAAGCCTGACGATTCACAGACCTGTACCCCTGGGGCAAATAATACATTATATGTTAATAAAAATAATGTTTAAAAAAAGCTTTTATAAAAAAAAAAATAATAGGCATGGGGCGCCTGGGTAGCACAGTGGGTTAAGCCTCTGCCTTCTGCTCAGGTCATGATCTCAGGGTCCTGGGATCAAGCCCCCTGCATCAGGCTTTCTGCTCAGCAGGAAGCCTGCTTCCCCCTCTCTCTCTGCCTGCCTCTCTGCCTACTTGTGATCTCTCTCTCCATGTCAAATAAATAAGTAAAATATTTTTAACAAATAGGCAGATTATGAGAAATGCTATATTCCACTAGGAAACAAACTACAGGTTTATGTGGGGAAGGGACTTTGAGCAACTTCCTGGAGAGATAGGACTTTGAACTGGGAAGGGCAGGCCTCCTCAGATAGGAAGCTGAGATGAGTGAGAACCTTGGGAATGTAAAGGCCACTGGTTTCAATGGATTTGTTCTTCTTTGTGAATAATTACCTTTAGACTTACAGCTTGTGTTTCTGTTCAGTCTAACTACTACCAACTTCGAAACATCATACAAGTTGTGATACATGGACAAGCACTTATTCAGTAGTACCTGACATCCCAAAGTAGCCCTCTGGGCCACCTGAAAGCTACAGACGCCCATCAGCAGATTGCAAGAACTTTAGGGCATTTTTCTTTCTGACCCCTCTAACTCAAAACATCCCTGCGTTTTTGGTCTCTGACCTGTTGACATTTACTAACACCTCCCTTCACCTTCCTGTAAGGGACTGTAAACTCTCCCTCTTTGTTTAGTCTTCCTTATCAGGTATGACAGATTAAAGTAGATCACAAATTTGTTGCTTCTCCTGTCACTGAGAAATGGAGTCTGATTTTTCACTTCTTGAATCTGGGATGACTTGGTGACTTTCTTGGCCAATATATGCGCAGAAGTGTCATTCTGGGACTTTCGAGGCTAGGTCAAAGAAACTTTGCACCTTCTACCCAGGACTCTTGGAAGCCTCCCTCTGGAGGCTGCCGAGTAAGTTCAACTACCCTTAGACTACCACACGGAAGAGGCCATGTACTGGAGCTTTAGTTAATGATCTCAGTTGAGTTAGTTTTCCAGCCACTCCCATGAGGGCACCAAACACGTGAACCTAGCTGTCTTGGGCATTCCAGACCAGCCCACTGACAAGCTGAATACAACCCAAGTAACCTCCATCAATGAACAAAGAACAGAAAAATCATCTAGCTAAACCCTACCTAAATTTAAGTGAAACCAATGACACATAAAATCATGAGAAAAATGGTGAAGTAGTTGTTGTCTTAAGTCACTAAGTTTTGGGTAGTTTGTTATGCATCATTAGATAACTGGAACACTAGACCTGCAACATTTAAGGTTAGTTTACATCAGATTACATTGTAGCCAACCCACCCTCCTTAACATCTTAAATCACATCCTAATACATTGGTTTGTGCAATAGTGACTTGCAGTAGAATTGCTTATCCTGGCAGGTAGGTTAGCTGAAGTAGATGTCAATCCAGGTAGCAAGCATCTCTGCTTGGACAAGGAGGCTCATATCTGTAGAAATGGCTACATTCCCTCATTATTCATTCAACAAATATTTCTTCATTGATATCAGATTAATCAGCATCCAAACCAACCTCTGAGATGTATGCAGTGAAGTCATGTTTCCCTAATAGCTGTATAGCCCCAGGGTTACAGTCAACAAATACAAGGAGACACTGTGGTGATCTATCAGATTTAGCACTCCTTCCCACCCTTGTGCCCTAGGATCAGTCTAGTCATTGTGTTCAGGGAAGTGACCTTGTTTCTCAGCCCACAGAGAGGTATTGGGAAGAGGTCTTAACAGAAGACAGTGAATAGATTTAATATATTGTTCTGCTTTCTTCTACCTTTTGTATAAAAATGTAATATCAACTTTCATAATGTCTTGGGACATTGTTACATAATATTAGAACAAAAGAATCCATGCTGCCTAAAACTGTTAACAGGGGGCATCTGGGTGGCTCAGTGGGTTAAAGCCTCTGTCTTCAGCTCAGGTCAGGATCCCAGGGTGCTGGGATCAAGCCCCGCATCGGGCTCTCTGCTTAGCGGGGACCCTGCTTCCTCCTCTCTCTCTGCCTACTTGTGATCTCTGTCTGTCAAATAAATAAATACAATCTTAAAAAAAAAAAAACCTTTAAAACTCAGTTAACCGGTAACTTCAACACCTGCTCCCTGCATATTAGCAAACATGTGTTTTTTTTTTTTTTAAGATTTTATTTATTTATTTGACAGAGAGAAATTACAAGTAGATGGAGAGGCAGGCAGAGAGAGAGGGGGGAAGCAAGCTCCCTGCTGAGCAGAGAACCCGACGCGGGCCTCGATCCCAGGACCCTGAGATCATGACCTGAGCCGAAGGCAGCAGCTTAACCCGCTGAGCCACCCAGGCGCCCAGCAAACATGTGTTTGAACAGACTACACAAGTGGTCGGAGGCCATTTTGGGTGGCCACATTCTAGATATGCAGCTCTAACAAAAACTTACCCAGATTCACTACAGAAATTGCTATGGCCAGGTAATCTCACACTTAGTATTGTCCCATAGCACTGCTCCTTGTGAGCACCTGAGAAAAGGAGTCCATGCTGTGAATCCTGGAGGCTCTGAACAGGGCTGGACAATCCTGCCTGTAGCTTGCTAGCCACATTTTAGCAGTTGGAGAAAAAGAGCTGTTAACACTTTCCTAACTACTCAGTTTCTCACTTGACAGTCCAAAGGGTTCGAATGACCTGCCCCAGTTGAAACCGTCAGTAAGAGAAGGAGCTAGGACTAGAACACAAGTCCCTTGATTCCCAGTCCAGACCTTGACCACAGTAATCTGTTAGCTTTGACATGTCTTTAGCATTATTGCCTACAGAATGCCACTGTTTATTTTTTTTTATTTTTTTTTTAAAGATTTTATTTATTTATTTGACAGAGAGAGATCACAAGTAGATGGAGTGGCAGGTAGAGAGAGAGAGAGAGGGAAACAGGCTCCCTGCTGAGCAGAGAGCCCGATGCGGGACTCGATCCCAGGACCCTGAGATCATGACCCGAGCCGAAGGCAGCGGCCTAACCCACTGAGCCACCCAGGCGCCCCCAGAATGCCACTGTTTAAATGTTAAAATGAACTGCTGTCCTGGAGGCCTCTTTCTTTCTCTCTCTTTTTAAATTTTATTTACTTGTTTTGAGAGAGAGAGAGAGAGAGAGAACATGGGCAACGGGAGTGACTGAGGGATTTCCCACTCAGCAGAGAACCTGAGGTTGAGCTCGATCCCAGGCCCCCAAGTTTATGATCTGAGCCGAAGATAGACACCTAATTGACTGAGACACCCAGGTGCCCCTGGAGGCCTTTTTCATGCACACATTAAAAGAGGATGTTAGCAGTTCATAAGTCTTGGAAGATGGGGCCTGTCTGAGGAGTACAGACTCATGTCAAAGAGTAATCATATTAAAACAAACAAACAAAGAGTAATCATATTAATAACATGATCAGGAAACCTGATCTCACATAGGACTTGAGTTCTGCTTCTGGGTGGTTGGGGCATTTCATAGTAAACTTTGGATGTAAAAATAGTGGACTTGGGGGAATCTTTTAATGGCTTGTGGGAATAATGAAACCATATATGGGAATAAGGATAGTCCCAGGAGGAGTGGAATACTTGGCCACCACATTAGAGACTCTAAGATGGGTGTGGAGATGGTATAGTATAGTAACTAAATGTGCACTCTGGAGTTCAACAGATCTGTGTCTAAATTCTACTCTGCTATTGATGAGCTGTGTGACCTAGGCTGCAGAAGAAAATAAGGTAAGGTGATATCATAAACCCTGAACTGAGTAAGAGACTGGTCCTTGAGTCTGCACTAAGACCAGATATTGCTGATAAGGTAAAACGGCCAGTCAAGGTCCTCTGTTTGAAAAGTTTCACCTGATATACTATACTCACAACAATCCCTGGCTCAATACATCCTAGCAAATGAAACAAACTACTGGAAGGAAGAGCTTTGTGCTCTAGCTGAGCTTCTTTGAAATTCACAACTAGTATGTGTTACAGCACTTTTATATCAGACTCCTCAGAACTATGTCTCTAAGCCTCCAGTGTCATTTATACCTTTAATTGCTCCCATTTGTAGTATCCAGTAATGGGTTTCATAAATAAAACCCACCATTCTGTAGAGGCGGATCTACATTGGAGAGGTGACATAATTAAAGAAAGCAGGATCTGGGCTACCGGTGGCTCAGTTGGTTAAGCATATGCGTTAGGTTCAGGTCACTATCTCAGGGTCCAGGGATGGAGCCCTGTATCAGCAGGGAGTCTGCTTCTCTCTCTCTCTCCCTCTGCCCCTCCCCTTTGCACTCTCTATCTCTCTCACTCTCTCACTCAAATAAATAAATAAAATCTTAAAAAAGATAGAAAGAAAATGGGCTTGAATTCCTTCTACTTGAGTTTGAATACACACTTAACATTTATAAACAATATAACCTTAGGTAAATAAAGTCACTCCTCTAAGTTTCGGGTTTTTTTTAAAAGATTTTATTTATTTATTTGACAGACAGAAATCCCAAGTAGGCAGAGAGGTAGGCGGGGAGAAAAAAGACTATAATCTCACTGCTAGTGACATACACATATATCGCTGCATATGTATATACGTGTGTGTGTATTTTTTTTTTTTGGTCCTGTATTAACAGGAACTATGATACATTTACACTCTTCCACATGTAGCCCCTTGATCCCAGGGGTTGGCTAAGATTTGGAATGCAGTCTAGGCCCTGAAAGAGTAGTTAGGACTTTCTTGCCTATAGACCCCAAACTGTGACGCTTGTCCAAGCCAGCCTCTTGGTCCTTATGTATAGATATGTCACCTGGAAACTGCTCTCATAAACAGCTTTCCTCCTCATTACCTAGACTGTGCCACATACCTTGGCTTCCTGCACTTTATAAAGAAAAGTTTGAATGACATGATCTCTAAAATCTCCTCTTTCTATTATTCCATTAAACAATCTTGCTGGGCAATTTTCCAGTTTTCTGGCCTTGTGGCTTCTTCAGCCCTGGCTCTTTCTGGGCAAATAAGAATACTTGGTTTTGTATCTGCTAGGATTTTCACATAACTTTCACCCTCCTTTTTTTCTCATTTTAAACTTTTTCTCCTCTTAAACTTTCCAGGTATCCAGGACATAATACATGTAATGTTTTTAACAGATAAAACATTGGGATAAGAAACCAGTTAGGTTTCTATTTCAGTAGCTCAGAATCACATGATGAGTCAAGTAAAGAAGAAAGATAAGGGGAGAACAAGCTTAAATGATTTCAAAGCTTTGTGTATAGGACAAAGGCAAAACTGATAGTATCAACAAAGCCTGATGAATCTGAAGTCATGACGGTGGTTCATCCAAGTATAGGTAAGGAAGGCAGGAAAAAAAATCAGACTAGAACCCAGGTTGGTTATTATGACTTTACATGGAGGGGAGGGAAGATTTCTCAAAGACAATGAACATAAAGCAAGGTAAAGGAAGAACATGGACAACCTAGAATGAGCCACAGGAGACCAAGGATCCTGGTAGTCCAATGTATTTACTGATACCAGACATCAGCCTGCATGCCCAGTCCTATCCAGGTCCTGAGTCAGTCTTGAAAAGATAGGAGCAATACAGAAATTTCATCCTTACCCACAAAGGTTGAAAGAAGAGTGTGGAGGGACCTAGTAGGGGAATATCTAAAATCCTCATTATCTGATGTACCAAAGGTAAGAGTCCTGGGCCTCTACACACTCACCAAACTGTAGCTTAATCCCTGGATTCCCATGATTGACCACTCTGTGTGAGTGTTTTCCATCCCATTCCTGATTCTCACTCCACCTCCCTTCTGGGGTCTGAATCTCAGACTACTTGGCTAGGGCCCCAACCTGTTACCTGCCCTATATCAGGACTTTCTCAGTGAGGAGTAGACCACTGACCACTGTCCTGCTACAAATCAGAGGCCTTCTTCTCTCTTCTCACTCCTTCCTCAACCCAAAACCCAATAATGAGGGGGTTCCTGGGTGACTCAGCTGGTTAGGTATCCAATTCCTGAGCTAAGGGTCATGAGTTCAAACCCTGAATCAGGCTCCATACACATCTGGGTGGGATGCCTACCTTTAAAAACAAACACACAAAATCCTAAATAGCAAAAGCTAGAGACTTCTGTAACTAACTACCCCTATCCACATACTTTTGGATCCTTGGCTGCTAGCTCTGCCTGGAATGGAGCCATGCTCTTTTGGATAATATAGCTTTCTGCCACCTCTTTGGGTTTTTTTTAAATAATTTTTTGAAGGTTATTTATTTGTTTGTTTGTTTAAATAATCTCTACACTCAACATGGGGCTTGAACTCACAACCCCAAGATCAAGAGTCACATGTTACTCCAACTGAGCCAGCCAGATATCCCCTCTACCGCCTCTTCGGATTGGAGAAGTAAGATAAGGCCCAGGAGAGTATGCTCTCTGTAACCAGGGGAGGAGAAATATTCAGGAAAGAGCCAATTTTCAAGCCAGTCAATCCTGCAGAAAGATAAGGGAGAATGAGGATGGCCTTATATTATTAAGTGACAAGTAGATCATGGTGACTATGAGGGTAGGTGGTTTCAATAGTGTGGTGGAGATAGAAGCCAAATTACATGGGACTTTTACATGATTTTTATAATAGAAAAACTGAGACAAGAATCATTCAATAATTATGAAACCTTTATTTTAGTCTGCCTTTGCCTACAAACCACAAAAAATATGTTCACAGAAGTTCATCCTAAAAACTCAATCCTCATAGTTTCTCAGAACCTTCAATTTCCTTCTTCTCTGGTTTCTTCAGTCTTTCTTCCCTTTTCTCATATATATCCTACTTATCCCTCCTTATGTTCATCTATGCTCCAAACCAGAGATATAGGGGGGCAAAAGAACTTAATAATGAAACCTCAAAAAAAAAAAAAAAAAGTATGTCAAGCACCTCCAGGCCAGGATGAAGAAAGGCACAAGAGAGACTCCTTTATCTCACCCTTAGGAGCATGAGAATCTTAATGAACAATGGTAATAGAAAACTGACCTATACAAAGAACTGGCCCTTCTTTGCCCTGAGCTGCTCAGGGGTCAGAAATGGAAATACCAAACAGGAAAGACTTAGGAGAGATGTGGATGGAGGGAATATATAATTAAGTGCAAGCTACTATCTTCAGAAAAGCTCCAGAGAAGAGGGTGGGCTGGAAACAGCAGCAGAAGCCTCCAAAGAACCATCTGGAATACTGGCATTCCCTTTGCTAGAGAGACACAGGGCACTACATGTCCCACCTGCTCCTTTTCTCTGACTGGAGTGCCTTTCCCCTTTTCTGACTGGTGAGTTTCCAAGGAGTCTTCAAAATCCAATCCAAACTACACCCATTTGATGACGACTTCCTTAGCAGAAGCTTTTCCTGGGCAGAGTTCACTCCTCTGTTGTCTGAGTTCTCACACCTCTAAGAGCGAGCGAAGAGAGGAAGGAGATAAGTGTCCCTACTCCTAAGTCCACCCACAAGTCTACCTGCTGGTCAGGAGCTCTCCAATCTCTGTGTCCTTGTGCCTCATTTAGTGCCTGGCACATAGTAGGGGATTGATCACTATGTGCGAGAAGGGAGAAGAGCAAAGAAAGAAGGAAGAAAAGGAAAGAAAAGAAAAAAGGAAAGGAAAAAGAAAGGAAGAAAGAGCACGGTAGAGGAAGGGAGAAAGAAAGCATCTGACTTAACTTTGCCTGGCCAAAAAAAGGGAAATGAATCTTAAAAACTCAAGAGCAAAGAGAAAGAAAGGGGGGAAACCACTTTTCTGAGTCCTCTTTGTCTCTCACTTTTCCTCTCTTCCACCTCCTCTCACAACTTAGGACCTCATACCACAACTGTCCTGTTGTCACTCCTGATCCCTGAACTCACCTCAAAGGAAGGAAAGAAGCCAGTCAGCCTTCTGGCTTTTTCCATCCCACCCCTCAAATCTCATTCCATCCCTTTCCCACTATAGACACCTGGCTCCTTTGCCCGGGCATCCTCCTCTTCCCCACACGCAGCATTCCCGCCTCATCTCCTGGGCAACTCAGGCTCCTTTGCAGCACCAGGTTGCCAAGAGGCTGTTAGGGGCAGCCTGAAGTGTGTGGGCTGAGGAAACATTGGACTGAACCTGCAAGTTACCTGAGAAAGAATATTGCCAAGAGGGTTTAGGTGTCCCGGGGATTGGAGAGTAGAAAGGAGCAAGTCCTAAAAAAGGGAAGAGCATGACAATTACAGTCCTTTTCCCCACACTCCTCATACTCTTTCAGGGGTGGCCTTTCCACATTTTTCATTTTGATCCATGGGTCAGAATCAGCATTTTGCTGACTGTCCTCTCGTGGCCCCTACACACTGACTACTTCTTAACTGTCTTCCCCACTAGATACACTTGCCCTACCAACAATTGTGTCAGGGTCCCTAAACCTTGTAGAGCTGCTCCTGGGCCTCCTCACCTTATCCAGGCATTCAGCTGCCTCCCCCTTTTTCCAGGAGTTCTGGAGCTACCTTTTGCTCAACAGAGATCATATATACAAAAGCAGTTTGTGAGTTATGAAACATTGTGCTAGAATAAAATGCTATCGTGAATAAAGCCTTCTCCTTCTCCCCCCATCATCTGTGTCCTTCTCTCATGATATTTCTGATCCCTTCCTCCACCCCCTCAGCCCCTGCTGCTCCCCACTCACCCAGCAGGTTTGGTTTGGTGCCGCGTGGGAACCAAAGCTATGTGCTGCACAGTGGGCAGCTCCAGGATGCAGGCCGGCATCTCAGCCCGAGGCTTCGGCAGAGTTCCCAGGCAGAGCCAGCGGCCCAGGCCAGGGCAGTAAGCATGGATAAGGTGGGAGAGGGCATAAGTACGGTGGCTGTAGCCCCCCAGCACCAGGAGCTCCCCCTGCAGAGCTGCACCTGCAGCCCCCACATGGGGGGAGGGCAAAGGTGCCAGATGAGTCCAGCTATCAGTCCTTGGCTCATAGGTCTCAAAGCTCAGTAGGTCCCCTATCTTGCCTAGCCCACCTGCTACATACAGCCGGCCCCCCAGAGCGGCCATGACATGGCCAGCCCGAGGTATGCCCATAGGGCTCAGAAGTGTCCCTGGCTTTTCCAGCTTGGGGTCATAGTGCAGCAAGGAAGACAGGTATTGGTCAGCACTGCTGCAGCCACCGCTCACGTACAGTCGGCCCTCCAAAACAGCAGCTGCGTGGGCAAAGCATGGTGCTGGAAGGGCAGGAGCTGGCCTGAGGGAGAACAGGGCACCTGATCAGGCGAAAATCCTCTTCGGCTTCCCCTCCAAGCCCCCTAGTCCCTCCCTGATGTCTAGAAACAGCCCCTTCCTGCTCACCTCCAGACATTGAGCTCGGGGTTATATGCCTCCACAGAGTCCAGAGCAACATCACCGTTCCGGCCGCCCAGAGCATAGAGTAGTCCATCCAGGGCCACCAGGGGAAAAAAGCTCCGAGCCTGGCACAAAGGCGCCTTCGCCTCCCAGTCCTCTTGACTGGGGTCCCACCTGGACATAGTGGAATGAAAGGTGAGAGTAGTGACCCCAGGACTCTGTGGTTGGCTGGGCCAAAACTTCCCTCAGCTGCCCACCCTGAGGCCTGCTCTTCAATGGGGCCCATACCTGAGAGTTGAAGCCAGGGTGTTGGCATGACTGTAGAAATCCTGTCCCCCACACACATAGAGTTCACTTCCTGCCAGGCTCGCAGCCCCGTGCCGGAAACGCCCTGGGGCAGGCAGGGCAGGGAGCCGTCCCCACTCCACAGTTCGAACCAATCCTGTACCGCAGCAGAAGGCCCGGGCCCACCACACTCCTCGGGATGGCTGTCTTCTGGCCATGTCTGATTGGAGCCCATCTCCACCAATCACTACCAGGGCCTGGTCAGGCTCCCTCCGCCTCACTTGACCTGGAACTGCAGCCTCCACCAGGAGCTGATGCAGCAAGTCAGGGGGCAGGGCTGGAGGCAGCCCAGCTGCCCGTACCCTCCGCAGCTCCCTGGTGGACATGCGGCCAAAGCGAACACATCGAAGGAGGGTCTTGGCCTCTGACTCCTGGGTCTCGGGGTTGGCAGCTAACCAACGCCATGCAGCCATGAAGGCCTCAAACTCCTCTTGCACGTGTAGTTCATCGCTATCCAGGAGCTCGGCCAGGCAGGCAGATGGTAAAGAAGGGAAAGTGGGGCACAAAGCCACAGCAGGCAGGTGGGTGAGGAGGTAGTGACGGGCTTTGCTCCAAAGCCTCTCTAATCCAGGGGCTTCAGCTATGGGGAACAGTGCCAGGCAGCGTGCGGGGCTCAGGCCCCGGGCCAAGGCTCTCTGGCACAGAGCAAGGCAAGAAGAGCTCTGGTACTGCAAAGCAGCCTGGGCAGCTCTCAGTAGTCCTGGCCACCTTGCCCGCACGGCACCAGAGTAGGCGAAAGAGACGAGGAGTCTCAGGTCCTGGGCAGAGATGGTATGCAGAGACACCTCTGTGCCCTGGGATTCCCTCATCCCACTCAGGAGCATGGCGCCAAAGAACTCACTGCCACAGGCCAGAGCTGCTCGGTGCACTGCAAGAAGAAGCAGAGGGGAATCCAGAGTGTTGCAAATTGCCAGGCAGGATCCCAGCTTCACACCCCCAACTTGGGGCCACCACCCAAGGCCACAGGCCAAACTGTGGTGTGCAAAAGAATACCATGGGGTGCTCGTTAAAATGCAGGATTCAGGGACCCACCCCCAAAACCCCCAAAGATTCTGACTCAGTAGGTCTGCATGGAGACCCTAGAAATTTGTATCTTTACATTTTCAAGCATCCTGCATGATTCTCATGTTAGTGGCCTAAAGACACTGTGATAAACATTGCTTTAGTTTTTTGTTTTGTGGTGGTTTTTTTTTTTAATCTAGGTAAATTAGAAAAAGAGCCTTGATGGATCAAGTTGAGTAGATGCTATAGACAACATTTGCTAAAAGGGGGCAAAAAACAAACTGCAAAGACCAATGTGAAATTTATATAAGTTTGTATTGTGAGCAAAATAAAGTTCTTTCCTTTGCCATCGTAAAAGCCACTGGTTTCAGTTATTCTGTTATTCCAGTTTTAATTAGAAAATGGTACCACATGCAGGAATGGCTGTGACCTAACCTCCTCTAACTGCCATCTCCTACTTAAGGTTTCCCATTTACAGCTTTTCTCTGCACACCTCCCGCCCATGTCAGTACAATTCATGGAATCATGACATTTTAAACTGGAAGCCTTCGAAATCATCCAGTTCTGTTGCTCCTTTTAAGAGAAGGAAACTGAATCCTACAGAAAGGAAGTGATTTATTTTCTATCCAACAGATAAGATCTGAGCTGATCTCACCACCCAATGGCAATGATGTCAGGCTGCAAGGAGCATACTCGGGTATCCATACCCTTCCTGTCTGCATGGCCCCCGTGACACCAAACTATCCGGTTAACCAAAGCTACTAAATCACTAAACTCATATGCTTCCTAATGCAACTCAGTTTAAGATATTTGGCATTTGGCATGGAGTATCATGACCAAAGTATTTAACCTAAATCTAATCGAAGCTCTAGCTCTCAATTCAAATTTATAGGAAATTGAGAGACTAAAGGAACAAGTTAAAACCATAATGGAAAACACATACACATCTAGAAAATGGAGCATTCTACAAGCTAACTAATCCTGTTTTTTCAGCTAAGTCAAGTCCTCACAAGAGTAAAGGAAGCATAAGAGATGTGTATCTGAGCACAGCATAATCCTCAAAGGGGTCCTAGGTTGAAAGAACCAGCTCTAAAAGACGTTTTTTGGACAAGTGGGAAAATTTCAACATGGACTAGATAATACTAAGGAATTATTATTCACTTCATTAGTCCTAAGGAAGGTATTATGGTAATGTCCTCTTTTAAAGAGACATAGACCCAAGTATTTATTAGCAAAATGTCAGATTTACTTTAAACTTCACTGATAAATAAAGAGATGAAACAAATATCATAAGGGGCATCTGGGTGGCTCAGGGGGTTAAAGCCTCTGCCTTCAGCTCAGGTCATGATCCCGGGGTCCTGGAATCGAGTCCCGCATAGGGCTCTCTGCTCAGCAGGGAGCCTGCTCCCCGCCCCCCCCCGTCTGCCTCTATGCCTACTTGTGATCTCTGTCTGTCAAATAAATAAATAAAATCTTTTTAGAAAAATGTTAACTATTAAGTCTGGGAGATGGGTGTTTGAGTGCTCATATTAATATTTTCTTAATTTGCTATGTGTTTGAAATGCTTCATAAGAAAAAAGGGGGAAATGCTATTGGAAGTGCTCTGAGGCAGGTAACAGGGCTGAACTCCCAGAAAAGCTTACAAACCTCCAGCTGCTCTGACCAACTGTGGCACATTGGCCTCTCTCAAAGGACAGGTGATGTTGATGTGGCTTTCCACTATCTTTTTAAGCAGTCAGTAGTGCCTCAGTGCTTCCTGAGAAGTGATTATCAGTGACAGCTTGAGAAAATCTGCATTCCTCAAGGCAGGTAAGCCTTTTCAGTTCCCATATAGTCAACCAACCTGTAGCTCAGGGCCACAGGGAAAGGGTTATGGCCACTTGTATTCTCCCTCGTATTCATCATTATTCCCTAGAATTTTACATGGCAGGTTTCCACCATTAAGTTGAAATGTTTCTTAGGGAAATGAAGGCAGGGATAGAAGTACGTTTAAATTCCAAACCCTAGAGAAAACTTTATAACTATGAAATTGTAAATCCTCCCTCCAGTTACTACTATCAGAAATGATAACAAGCACACAGAGGCCTGCTGTGGATTGAATCTCACCCCCCCCATCCAAATCATATGTTGAAGCCATAGTCCCCAGTGTGGTGATATTTGTAGGTGGGGCCATTGGCAGGTAATTAGGTATGGGAGTGGAACCTTCATGAATGGGATTACTACCCTTATAAGAATAGACATTAGCAAGATAACCTCTCCCTCCACCGGTGGGGATACAGTGAGAAGGTGGCCCTCTGCAAACCTGGAAGAGAGCCCTAACCAGAACATGACCATAAGGGCACCCTGATCTTGGACTTTCAGGCTCCAGAACTGTTAAGAAATAAATTTCTATTGTCAAACCACCCAGTCTATGGTATTTTTGTTAAAGCAGTCCAAGCTAAGACTGGATGGTTTTTCCTCTGAGAGTCCCAGAAGCACTTTGAGTTCCAGTCATTCCAATGAGCAGTAACTTTGTGATTTTGGACCTGTCTTAAAGTCTGGTCTCTCAGTAAGGTATAAAAGCTGAACCAGATAATCTCTGAACCAATACCTTTTAATTTCAAATTTGTATGTGCCTGCATTCTAACTCCCATTTGTCAGATCCTATGTGTCTTTGGTTTGGTTGCACAGAAGGGAATGCATGGCCTAGTGAAAGCAGACTGGGCTATTGAATATCAGCTAATATCCCTATTCTCACCAGTTATCATCTCTTAGTTTACCACTTTCCCCCTGCACCTAGGGATAATGATACCTACTTCACTAGTTTAAAGCAAGAATGAAAAGAGAGGACGTGTAAAAATTCCTGGACCCCCGTACCTCACTAAGTTAGTAGAATCTGAATAATACTCAATTTATTCAACTGTCCTTAGCTTTCCTAGTGATGAACACAGTTAACTTCAAAGTAGTCTTTAAGATTGTGGAAATACAAAACCAGATCTTGTTGTTAGCTGTAGGACTCCTGTCTACCATGGTGTCAAGCACACTTAGGTGAGAGGACACACAGTGAGTTTTCTCACCATATTCCTCTGGCTTTCCTGTGTCCTAAATAGAAGATGCCAAGAAGGGCCTTTGGTTAATCCCTGTTTAAGTCAATCACTTTCTGCTTGTTCTCCTGGCTTAGACTATACTCCTAACACCAGCCAGCTGGCTGGAAATCCCTTGTTACTGGGCACAGGGAAAGCCACACGTTGAAGGGTCATCTTAAATTTGTCAGTGCTCCCAGGAAAACAACTCAGCTGCGCATGCCTCACTCTCAGTGGGTCAGGAAAGGCACCAAAGGCCACCCCCAAGGAAATTCTGACTGCAACAGGGATCAAAACCACTGTGGTAGGGTTCAAACCACCCACATCTTGCACACACATATTTGCACCTGCAGTAATGTAATGCCACCCAGGTCCTCACCTCGCAGCCGACAGCCGCCTGCTTCCAGCTCCAGGTCACACCCGACACCCTCTTTGTATAGGAGCTCAATACTGCGCAGGTTCTCCCTCAGCTCCTCCACCTGGCTGGGCGGCTTTCCGTCTTCCCTGGCATTTCCAACCCCTTCGCATCTCCACTGGGCTGCGACCTTCACCCGGGGTGCTCCCAGAGCCTCCGCCACGACCAGCACATCTCCTCCCGGGGCAGGGCCCAGGAACCCCTCATAGGCAAAGGTCAGCACGGCCTCCCAGGCCCTGGCGGTCACATTGAGGCTGAGGGGCGGTTGTGGACCTCTGCCGCCCAGCAGCCTGTCTCGGAAGAGGCTGCTAATCGCAGCCAAGATTACCCGATGCACCCCGTATACTCGCCCAGCAACGGACACCTCTTCGTCCAGCAACAACCTCTGCTCCCGAAGCCGCTGTGCCTCCGCGAAAAACTGACTCGGGTGTTCCTCGCTGCGCAGTCCCTCCGGCTCCACCGTGTCATCTCCGTCTTCAGTCTCTTCCTCCTCTTCTTCCTCTAGGGACAAGGCTGGAGATGGAAGGTTCCCCGGGGCCAAAGGCCTGGGGACAGTCCCTTCCAGAGGAAAGGGGGGCAAACCGGGATCCTCGTCCGGGGAAGGAGGCCAGGAAGGGGTTCTCCGGTCGGGTAAAGGGAGGCCGAGGAAGTCCTTCTGGGCAGGAAGAGAGACGCTCCCGGGGTCGGAGGGATGATGTGCGGAGTCCGAGACGCTCATGGTCGGTTTCGCTGTTTTGCTGCAGGGAAAGAGAGGAGGGGTTCAGAGCTGGACCCAGAGAGGCCGGAGGAACTCCTGCCTCCAACCGGCAACATGACAGTCCCTCTCCCTACTTCAAACCCCACTCCCCACCCCCAATCCCAAGGCTCGAGCCCCTAGGCTATGCTGTCCGACCCTGGGATTCACCAAGCGCAGCGAAGCGTGCAAGGAGCCTGTGTACGGACTCAGTACCCTCAGTGTATCCCACCCGGCTTGCCCCCAGCCCATCCCGATAGTCACCCTCCCGAGAAACCAGCGTTCCTCCTGCCTCTCACTTAAACCTTCTTAGCTTCGGACCATATGGCAGAGGGAACTTGCCCCGCAACCGGGTCAACGGCCCCACCCAACTAATTATAGCCGGTGCTGGCGGGCTTGGGGACTGGGCTCCAGGCGCCCAAACTCTGACATCCAATCTCCCGGGGCTCGTCCCGAAATGACCTCCTCCCTTCCACCTGTAGGTCACGTCCTTGCGCTGAGCGAGGCAAATTCAGAAGCCAAGGAGGATGCAGGGATGGGGGAGTGAGCCAGGCTATAAAGGCTGCGTTCACCGGACGGGTCTAAGGGGTGGAGGGGTGTGGAGGTCTGCGCAGACCTGCGGGAGCATGGGACCAGAAAATCGAAGGATGTGTTTGGGGTCAGTTCTAGGGTTTGGCTGTTGGTTTTCCTGTGCACGATAAAGCTGAGATTCTGGAGGGAACAGTACTGACATGAAATGCACACATAACCCGGCTGGATCCACCCAGGGCAGAGGTGAAGGGGAAGGAGTCAGGGATACCTACGACCGGTGATCCACCCCACAGCTTAGGATTTCCTCCCTGTCCAGAAGTGGGGTCAGTGGTGAGAAAGAGAAGCCCAACCCTGCGTGTTCAGAGAGTCAGGGTGAGTCTAATCCTCACCTAGATCCCTGGGATGAGGACCCAACAGTGGAAGGTGGGGTGATCTCAGCTGCTGGGGGGAGCCAATGTTCTGGGGGGCCATGAGCATTTTCACTGGGGTGGGACACCAACAGCTGCTCCCTCTGTCCAGGATAACACCTCTTTCTTACTCTGAAACCCCTAAATCTGGGGGTTTGCTACAGTTCTAGGTATCTTTATGGGGAAGAAATATAGGGAATAAGCAATGCCTCTTCTTTCCCCCTCTCCCTGGAAGATAAGGATGGGGGTTTGGGGCGTGGCTGCTGGGGTGGATTAGCTGACCAATAAAAAGATTTGTCCAGTCTGACTCAACCAGGGAGCAAAGCATGACTGTTCCTCACACAGCGGTGATAGGATGGCTTTCACATCAGGGAGGGGTGAGACCAGACTTGTTCCTCTTTTCTCTCCTCTCTGGTGGCACTATTTCCTATTTAAAGAAGCCTAGGTCCAGCACTTGGCGGTTCCATCTGGATCACCTTCACTTTGGCTACCAAGTCATGGCTATGAACAAGGCAGTTTTCACAGAGATCTTTTCAAACCTGCTCCAGGTAATGTTCATCCCCTTCTTTGATATGCCCTTTTCCCAAATCCGCTGACCATCAGCCTGCACTTTTTGTGACTCCAGCCTGGACAAGTCATTTTAAGAATCAGGTGGAGGCATCAAATTGATGAAGTTCCTCAACCTAGGTGGGATTCGGTGGGGTGAGGTTCGGAGCCGACGGCTAAAGAAAGAATTCTTAAGACGTCTCTGGTGCAAAAAGGTGGTTTATTAGAGCACGGGGACAGGACCCGTGGGCAGGCAGAGATGCAGCTGCCCAGGGCCTGTGAGGAGTGGCTGGTTATATACACAGGAGTTGGGTAGGTGAGGACAAAGGGGTGTTCAGAAGGGCTATTGGGGTAAAGAAGACTATCAGGATATTGAAGGCCTGGTTACTATCAAGCCAAGGCCACTTTCCCTCTAATGAGGCACTAACATAAAGACAATTGGGAGTCTCCTGGTGGAATGTTACATTCCTGCTATCAAACGTCCCTGTTAGTGAGATTTAGGTCTTAAAAGAAATTTAACTTTATTTACTTTTCCTTCTACCTCCGTCTCCTTCGGTTTTTTATGGAGGGGAGGGTGACGTTAGGGCTTGAGGAACTGAGTTATGTGTCCTTGGAAATTGGGCTATTGATAAGACAACTTCTTTGTAGTAAATCTCAAGGACATTTGTAAACCAAGAGAGACTCCTGCCTTGCAGGACTGTGATCTCTGCAAGATAACCATTTGCTCTTCTTTTAGGGCCGTCAGGGGTGCCTGTGAAATGTCACACATATTACCAAGGGGAGTGGGTGGAGAGGGGGTGCAAGGCGCCAGCCCCTGCTCCGTTCTCAGCCAGCCTCTTGCTCCCTCATCAAAATCAGTCAATAAAGTCTCTGCCCTTCCGGGAGCATGGGTGCAGCTACCTAACACAGATCTGGAAAATGAGTTAGTGTTGGTGGGCCTGGTGACCCTGACAGTCCTTCTATGCTTGGCAATGGGCAGTGTGGAGTGGAGGTCTAAGGCAATGGCCACGGAGTCAAGGTGAGGGTAAGAGTAACTGAGGGGATGGCTGTAAGAGCTGGACAGATCTGGAAAGGGCCAAATGTGAGGAGATCTGGAAGTGTGTGTGTGTGTGTGTGTGTGTGTGTGTGTGTGTGTAGCTGGCAGAGCAGATTCTCAGGGACCCAACCTGAAACTGCACAGATTTGCTGGAACAGACTCCATATGACAACTCTTTCAGGGAAAAATAAGGATGTATTCTAGGGATCTGCTAGGATGAGCACTAGACAAGACTACCAGATGAGAAATGCCATTTCCAGCTCCCAGATTTTCACAATCTTGAGATCCACCCTTCTAGTAATGGAAGGGACACTTTGAAATTTGAGGCAAGAGGGAAAAGGACACCCATTTAGCCAGACTCCTTTATGGGAAGAGGTCGATGGGAAACGGAACTTAAGAGGATGGGAGAAGAGAGTGAGGAGGTGGGGGTGGGAGCTCTTCCTTCCCTACCACTCACTTCTCCTTTTTTTTTTTTTTTTTAAACACCCATGGTATTCCTCCAAACAATCTTCCTGATACCCCTCTTTTTTAAAAAATATTTATTTATTTGACTTTGAAAGAAAGCACAAGAAGGGGCTATGGGAGGATAGACTCCCCTGCTGGAAGTCAGAGGAGCAGACTCTCTTGCTGGGTCCCAGGACCCTGTGTTAGGCAGACGTATAATCAACTGAGCCACCTAGGTACCCCCCCGCAATCCTCTCTTTCATCAACTATCTGCTAGAACATTCCTCCCCACAAACCCCACCTGACCAGCCACTTTCTTCTTTGGGTGTCCAGGTGAGACAACCAGAAGCTGGCTGAGAAATGTATTAAAGGGAATGCATGCCTCAAAATGTCACCTCCCCCGAGCAGGGCACCTCATTAGCCCACATCTCCCCAGAAAAGACCCCATGAGTTCTGATTCCGTCTGTCTGGGCTAGATAACACCTGTATCCAGTTTACTGTCAGTGACTTAGGCTGCGACAAATAAGGCAAGATTGTAAATTAGCCCAGGGACGGAAATGAGCCTGGGAACAGACATTCCTTTGTGGGTAGAGAACCACATCACAGAGCAGTAGGACTATGTAGGGAAGCTGGGACTTGTCCCCTCCAAACCCCAGTTTTTCTCTGTTCTTTTACATAAATAGCGTTTTCTTGGAAAATATGGTCCCACAGTGGTGAGTTCCAGAGGGCAGTTTCTTTGGCATGTTTTCCATCTTTTTCTCTTTAGCCACTGGGGTACTCACAGGGAACAGCATCTCTGGAGACCTCAAGGTGAGGTCACCAAGGCATGGGACATACTCACCATCTACCCCTTCTCTCACCACTAATGCTTCCACTGTTGTTTCCAGGACCCTGCGACAGCTATCTTTGCCATCATGTGAACACACTTTCCTACCTGGGGATCTCTGCCACAAGCAGTAAAGCCCTCCACTCCAGCCTTCTGGGCAGAATGACCTGGAGCCCTGCTTTCTGCCTCTGAGGGCTGAGGGTATAAGTGATGAAATGAGCAGGAGACTTCATCAATCACATTAAAAATAGTTTATGTACAGGTAGCCCCTCGCCTTCCTTCACCATTTCTTCCCATCCCTCATTTCACTAAAAAATTGTGTGGTGGTCTTTGATTATCAAATTTGGTATTCCTGGGGCATCTGAATAGCTCAGTCGGTTGAGTGTCTGTCTTCAGCTTGGGTCTTGATCCCAGGCTTCCGGGATCAAGCCCTTTGTGGGACTCCCTGCTCAGTGGAAAGCCTGCTTCTCCCTCTGCCCCTCCCCCTCCTTGTATGCCCTCTCCCTCTCTCTCAAAAAATACATAAGAATCTTTTTTTTATTAATAAAATAAAATTTGGTATTCTCCCCACCCCAGCACCTTCAAACAAGCTTCCATTCCCCCTTTTGGCACCTGATGGTACCTACATAGTCCTACTGCTCTGTGATGTGGTTCTCTCCCCACAAAGGAATATCTGTTCCCAGGCTCATTTCCAGGCTCCTGTATGACTGGAGAAGCTCCAGGAAATATGACCGACGTGGGCGTGCGGATGGGAGCTGCCTGGGGCCAGAATACCAGTGTGGCTAGGATTTCCACAGTTAGGCAGAGCAAGGGTCCTGCCTGTATGCGCTCTCTAATCACCATCAGGTGAGTGAACCTAAGGAGGAGATGAGAGAGAGAAACTTGACTTAGTCCATCGCCTGCCAGAGTAGGTGCTCAAAAACCAAGAATGACCTAAGGGGATTTATGTGGACGGGGTAAAACCTTCAAAGATAGTATAAAATTTAGTATGTCAAGCAACTTCTGGGAAAGCTAGGTGAAAATATGAGGGGAATGCATTGCGTTTGCAATGCACTGATTTCTGCCTCTGCCTGCCCTTCTCCTCAGGCATGAGCATGGATGGTGTCTGTCTCTGTCCCTCTCATGACTGCCCTTAATCTTCAATGCTCTTCTGTCCTCTGTCCTTTCCTGCTTTGTTTCAACCCCTGAAGTCTTCCAGGTTAGTTGTTATCTTACCAAGGGTCTTGGAGGAAAAAGGAGAAAATGTAGGTAGAATCTAGGGTTATCCTAAGAGCATAATTTTTGGAGGATGAGGAGTACAAGAGGGTTCCAACTCAGCAACCAGTAATTAGATGACAATGTAGGGAGGTGATGATTGTGGTTGGCCAGTGTTTAAGAGACAGTCCAAGCTCGTATAGAAAAATTCAAAGTCTGTCTGTATATCAAGGCAAAGTTTAGGGAGAATAACTGTCTTCCATCTGCCTCCCATCTTTCCATCCCTCATTTACCAGGTGTCTCACTGCACTCTACTCCCATCCTTTCTTCCCCTTAAGACCCCTAAGCTCCCTCAACTCTTTCTTCTTTGCTCACTCCCTCTTACCTCTCGAAAGGAGAAGGGGGCAATCACTCTCTTCCTGGGACCGTTCCCCAGTGATTGCCATGCCCTCTTAAAGTAGCTCTGCCAGAATAAAGTATACCCAATCATCGGCTTTTTTGGGAAAGGCTAAGGCAGGACCCATGAACTATGTGAGGCTATCTGTTCACATTCCTTATTGCTGTAGTATTTATTCTTATTGGTGAGTACTCCTTCTCCACTCCCACACGGGCCTTCATTAATCACCTGTCCCCTCCTGCCCTTCACTGCCCTACCTCTGACTTTTAGGGCTTGGCCCTGACACGCCTGTTTTCTTTATCTCTAGTTCTGAAAGTGGAAAAAAAGTCTGCTAACTCCGTGGTGGTGTACATGGAAGTTGCGGTGACAAGTAGGGAATGGAGTATGAGGGAAGGAAGCCAGAATTTGCTGTCCTTGTCTCTCTAAACCTCAAACCCATGATTCATTTGCAGACCGACCTCCTGACCTTACATCTCTCCCAAAACTGATCTGAACATCACCCCTATCATCTCCAACTTTTCCTCTGCTCCTATGCCCTTGTCAACTTTGTCTCCACGCCTCCCTTAGGTGGTTGCCTGGTTAGTATGGGCACTTGTTATCACGGGGTCAGGTCCTGGGTTAGGAGGACCTGGGAGAGTTGGAGGAGCATCCTTGGGGTACAAGAGTGGGTGGTACTGAGGTTTGGACAAAGGATAGGCGGCATTCACTCCCCTCTGCAATCTGGTGCCCTTCCTTCCATCGGTACCATCCCTGGCTCTCCCTCCTGGGCTTTGCTTTGCCTGCTCATGTTCCTTCTCACTTGGTGGGCAGTACTCATTGCTATGTTGCTTATCCTTCTGCTCCTGCTCTATACATTCTACAAGAAACCTGGTAAGTGAGCAGGCCAGTAAGGGGATGAGGAAGTGAGATACAACTCAAGGTGGACACCCATTAGAAATCCAGAACTACCAACAGTAACTCATTTCCTCTCCTGCCTGAGAAATGAGGCCCCACCTCTAGTCATTCTGCAACCCACCTTCCTCAGCAGATGTGAACTGGAGCTCTTCAGTCCAGGCGGGCACCTATCACATGCCTCTGTCCTATTCAGTAAGCTTGAACAGTGTGCAGGACCATGTCAAGAACTTCTGGTGAGGGAGTCTCTAGACCAGGGGTTGAACACTGGTGGCCTCTGGACTGGAGCTTAGCTGTACAAGTTTAGTTCAGATCATACAGAATTTACAATTTTTAAAACTAATTGCCAATATTTAACATGCAACCGGTAGTTTGAGGCCTCCATCCCATAGGACACACTCACTTGGAGCCAAGTGAGCTGCTGCCCCACAGAACAGGACAGGTATTCCTATGTTTGTCACAGTTCTCACCTGGTACTTTAGTCTTTGCTCTTATATGTCTGATTCTTACAGGCTTTTGAGTTTCTATTTGCTGCTCTAGCCATAAAAGGAAACCAGCTTTCCCAAATCCGGGAGGGGAAGGGTAGAGAGAGTAGGCCTCCTTGAGGAAGGATGCTCCCTGGCAAAGCAGACACCACAGGAATCAGGGTTCTCAGCTTCCCTCATTGCACTGTGAGATGGAAAAGCCCAATATTCTTGGTTTCTCCCTAAAATCCTCTCTAAAATCCCCCAGTGGGTGGGGAGGAGCTGATCTCTGTTCCTTGCTGAATTTGGGGTTTCTTTTTTCTGCAGCTGGAAGCCTTTTGAAGCCTTTGTGATATTGGTTTCACAAAGTGGTATTGTGATCTTATACCAGAGAAGCAGAAGCAAAAGAACCACTAAAGGGGGAAACTGAAACGTACTTCTTTCAATATTCCTGTTCCTTCAGGCCACACCTCTGAGCAGGACTTACAGGTGAATCAAAGTAGGTATACAGGAACAGGGCCAGCAAATAGGGAAACTGTCTGAGAGTAGGAACTGACCATGTGCTCACCTGTCCTCTGCTTTCTTCCTAATTGTGTAGTCTGAGTGGCATGTATCTTCATGAAGTCCTGCAACAACATTTCCAGGATGCTGCCCTCATAGTCATGAGTTTGGCGAAACTCCAAACCACAGAGCAAATACTCCAGGGCAGAGCTAGTCTCAAGGCTAGGTGAGCTGAGAAACAGGTTCCCTTTCTCACACTGCCTTCTGTAACAGGAGCCTACCTCTGATCCTTTAGTCAGCCTGCTCTGGGGACCTATATATGACTCAGTTGGATGCTGTCCAGGGGCCTGACAATCCCCCAGTGTCTTCACTTGTGGAAATCAGCAGCAGACACTGACCCTGTACTGCCACTAGGAGACTTGGGAGAGACTGAGCTAGGAGAAGTCCACAATTCGGGACTCAAGGAGCCATGATTTTAGTCTCTGGTTTTACAAACTGTGAGGCTATCTTAAGAAGCCTCAGCCAAGAGCCCAAGCTCCCTAAAGAAGTCTCCTACTAAGCAGAACCAGCTGGGTCTATGGGGCTAAAAAAGGTCCCCCTCCGAGATCCATTCCATCCCACAATATTAATAAAAACTTACAATACCCGAGGCTAATACAAAATAATATGCTTGATTCCCATTTACCAAATTAACTCCCCAAGCCTAGAGAGGCAGAGATTATTCTTGTCCTCAAATATATTCATGGAGAAGAATTTACCTTTCTACCTCTATCCCAAACACTCTGTCTTCTACCCCCAAATTTCTGATTATAAATGTCCATGTCTCAGTGTATTTTCAAACCATTTATGGGCCGCTCCTTGTCAATGAAAAAAGTGTTTATCAGCACTTTCTACTTAGTACGCAACCAGTAACTTACTCTTTTCCCAAGTGCATATAATCCCAATTTGTTTTATCTTTTGGCCCAAGTCTTACTTGATAGTCTTTGATTATCTCTGGTTTACCTCCACAGCAACTTACTCATTCATTCAGCAAATGCTAACTGAATGTCCACCCTATTCTAAGTACTGGGAGATTACACGGCAATGAATAAAACAAGATAAAAATCCTTCATCTCATGGAATTCCTATTCTAACAAGAGGAGTCAAACAACAAACACAAATAAAACTATTAGGTGAGGGATGCCTAGGAGGCTCAGTGGGTTAAGCTTCTGCCTTAGGCTCAGGTCATGGTCTCAGGGTCCTGGGATTGAGCCCCACATCCGACTTTCTGCTCAGTGGGGAGCCTGCTTCCCTCTCTCTGCCCACCTCTCTGCCTACTTGTGATGTCTGTCAAATAAATAAATAAAATCTTTTTTAAAAAAACCTATTAGATTAGAAGGTGATAAGTGCTATGAAGAGAAATAAAACAGGAAGGGGGCTAAAAAGTGCTGGAGGAGTGTAATTTTAAGTAGGACTGTCAGAAAGTCCTCACTAAAGAAAGAAAAAACATAGAGCAAAGACTTAAAGATTATGAGACTAATGGAACAAGCTCTAGCTGAGGAAGAGTTCTTGAGCAGAGGGAGCAACAAGAATGAAGACCCTGAGGGCACGTGCACCTGAACATTTATAATAGCAATGTCCACAATAGCCAAACTATAGAAAAAACCTATATGTCCATCAACAGATGAATGGATAAAGAAGATGTTATATATATACACAATGGAATACTATGTAGCCATCAAAAGAAATGAAATCTTACCATTTGCAACAATGTGGATGAACTAGAGGGTATTATGTTGAGCAAAATAAATCAATCAAAGACAATTATCTTTTTTTTAAACAACTTTTTTTTTTTTTTTTAAGATTTTATTTATTTATTTGGCAGACAGAGATCACAAGTAGGCAGAGAGGCAGGCAGGGAGAGGAGGAAGCGGGTTCCCTGGGCTCAATCCCAGGACCCTGGGATCATGACCCGAGCCAAAGGCAGAGGCTTTAACCCACTGAGCCACCCAGGTGGGTGGGTTAAGACAATTATCTTATGATCTCCCTGATATGAGGAATTTGAGAGGCAAAGTGTGGGGTTTGGGGGTAGAGAAGGAAAAAATGAAACAAGATGGGATCAGGAGGGAGACAAACTATACAAGACTCACAGAACAAACTGAGGGTTGGCTGGGGGTGGGGAGGGTGGTATGGAGAGGGTGGTTGGGTGAGGGACACTGGGGAGGGTATGTGCTGTGGTGAGTGCTGTGAAATGTGTAAGCCTGATGGTTCACAGACCTGTACCCCTGGGGCAAGTAATACACTATAGTTAATTAAAAAAAAAAAAAAAGAATGAAGACCCTTGAGGGGCTGGCAGATCTTCATTGTTTAAGGAAAAACAAAAAGGCCACTATTGCTGGAACAGAATGATCAAGGTGAATAGCAGGAAATGAGGTCAAAGAAGTAAGTGGGGAGATGCAGGGCAGATCTGGAAGGTGTAACAGACCTTTGAAGGACTCTAGCTTTTACTGCAATACAGCAAGACACAGAGGGTTTTGAGCAGCAGAGTAACATAATCTGGCTTTTATGTTAATACCATTCACTGTGGCTGCTGTGTTGAAAATGGAGTTTAAGTGGACAGTGGTAGAAGCAGATACACCAGCTACTGCCACATCAGAGACAGAGAATTCTGGCTTGGTCTACGGTGGGAGCAATGGAAGTAAGAAGAAACAGGATTCTGGATATATTCTGAACGTAAAGTCAGTGTGATTTGATGAACTGGAGGAGATGAAAAACAGGTGCCAAGTAACACCAGGGCACTTTGATATGAACTAGAAGGATGGGGTTGTTGAAGTCAGCAGCAAGAAGATGGGGAGGAAAATAAGTTTAGTTTTGTGGATGTTAAATTTGAGATATCAGGCATCCAAGTTGAAATGCCAATTGGCAGCTAAATATTCAGAACAGAAGTTCAGGTTGGGGCTAAAAAATTGGGAGTCACCCACATTGAAATAGTTTTAATGTAGAAGACTGGACAAAATCACTGAAGGTATGTGTGTACAGAAGCAGTCCAAGGACTGAACCCTAGAGTTACTAGCTTGTGAAAATGAGGAGAAACCATCAAAGGAGACAAAGAGCAGTCAGTAAGCTAGGAGGCAAACCAGAGAATGTGTCCTAAAGCCAAGTAAAGAAAATGCTTTTTCTTTACTTTTTCTTTACTTGGGAGGGAGTGTCAAAAGCTGCTGATAGCCTACATGGGATGAAGCTGAATAGGCCATTAAAGTTAGCTATGTGAAGTCACTGGTGACCATCATAAGAACCATCATAAGAACAGCCTGGGGACGCCTGGTTGGCTCAGGTCATGATCTCGGGTTCCTGGGATAAAGCCCCTGCTCAGCAGGGAGTTTGCTTCTCCTTCTCCCTCTGCCCCTCCCCCAACTCAAGCACACACGTGTGTGCTCGTGCTCCCTCTCTCTCCCCGTCCCTTGCAAATAAATACGATCTTATAAAAAAAACAAAACAAACAAAAAGACAGCCTTGGTGGAGTGGACTTCTTCATAGGGAGTTGGTTGCGAGGAACTGGAAACAACTTTCTAAGATGTTTTGCTATAAAATGGAGCAGAAAAATGGGAAGCAACTGAAAGGGGAAAATGGGTGCAAGAGGCAATCATGTGTTTTCAGATGAGGAAAATGAAAGCATAACTGTGTGCTGAGAGGAAGATCTAGGAAGAAAGGGAAATACAGACTCTACAGAAAATGAGAGAGAACTGAGAGATGTCCTGAAAGGCTAGAGGATGGGATGGACCATCAAAGTAGTTGGACAGGAGCATGGACAGTTTGTTTCAGCATGGATTCTCAATGACATTTTAGCCTAGAGAATTCTTTGTGTGAGGAGCTGTTCTGTACATTGCAGGGTATTTTGCAGCATCCCTGGTCTCTACCCAGTAGCCCTGTCTCCCAGTTGTGACAACCAATGTCCTCTGGGGAGCAAAATCAATCCCAACTGAGTATATAGTAACAAGTATTTTTTTTTTTTTTTTTAAAGATTTTATTTATTTGTGGGACGCCTGGGTGGCTCAGTTGGTTAAGCGGCTGCCTTCGGCTCAGGTCATGATCCCAGCGTCTTGGGATCGAGTCTCACATTGGGCTCCTTGCTCGGCAGGGAGCCTGCTTCTCCCTCTGCCTCTAGCCTGCCACTCTGTCTGCCTGTGCTTGCGCTCTGTAT
>NC_081569.1:49812659-49858142 GCF_022355385.1 Mustela nigripes | reverse complement strand
AAAAAAAAAAAAAAAAAAAAAAGATTTTATTTATTTGACAGACAGAGATCACAAGTAGGCAGAGGCAGGCAGAGAAAAGAGAGGAGAAGCAGGCTCACCGCCGAGCAGGGAGCCCGATGTGGGGCTCGATCCCAGGCCCCTGGGATCATGACTTTAGCCGAAGGCAGAGGCTTTAACCCACTGAGCCACCCAGGCGCCCCTACAGTAACAGGTATTAACAGTATACTGCTAATACAGGAACAGAAGGGAAAGCAGAGTACACTGGAACAAATACTGTAAGGTGGTTGGATGTAGTGGTGGGAGCTCATGAATGTTCTGATAGTTTCTATCTTCTCACTAAAATAGGAGCCAAAGAGTGAAAATCAGGGGAGACACAGATTTGAGGGGCTAGAAGGTATAAAATGGTTACTGGAAAGAAGGCAAGTGAAAGGACTAGGGTATACTGTGAGGTGGCCTAAGTTTCGGGACGATGCATTTAAAGCAAGACGAGTTAGCTTGGCTGTTTTTCGCTAGCCCTTTCAGCTGCATGGCTCTAGGAATCAAGTATGTGAAGAGCTGAAGTGTGACAAAAGCAAGAAGGGCAAGAGAGGTGAGGGCATTGGTAGTGAAGTGCTCATAACTGGAGTTCAGCAGGAGGGGAATGAAGACACACAGGGGATGAGGTCAGTGGAAAGGAAAATCAAAAGATTGCAGGGCCTAGTAAAGAGGTGAATTGTTAGACTCAGTGCACCAAAGGAAATGATCTGGAAAGACAGGAGGGATGTCTGAGATTGAGATATGGTGGGGCTATAGGTCTAGATTAGGACCAAGGGAATGAGTGGCTACAGGAGGGGCAGGGGGACAGATCATGGGAGCAGCACAGAGCTGAGACCAGAGCATTAGAAGGATGATCCACATAGGTACTAAAATCGAGATCTGGGTTTTTTTTTTTTTAAAGATTTTATGTATTTATTTGAGAGAGAGGGAGAGCACGAGTAATGGGGAGGGACAGAAGAAGGGGGAGAAGCAGACTTCCCGCTGAGCAGGGAGCCCACCTCGGGACTCCATCCCAGGACCCTGGGATCATAACCTGAGCTGAAGGCACATGCTTAACGAACTGAGCCACCCAGGCACACCTAAAATCAAGATTTAACAGGAGCGGCTGTGGCATGGTCTAGTCTAATAAATGACATGTGTTTCAAAGGTAAGGTGTGGTAGGGATGAGAGGGAACAGACAACACAGAATGAGGAAAAATGAGGACACCCCCACCACCACCTCCAGTGTCAGTGGTACAAAGGATGTGGGGGAGAGAAAACAGTACCACTAGAGGCGGTAAGAGAAGCAGAGTCCTCAGGAGAAACTGGGGCTCTGAGCAGGAATGTAAAGAGAACTTTCAGAAGAGAGCTTGAGGATATAGGAAATTTTACGAATAACCAGCTATTAGTTCCAAAGAGCACAAAAGGATTTCAGGAGAAACAAAAAAAGGCGTGGAAAGTAATGGTTATTAGAGTGCAGAGCTGAAGGTGCCTTGGTAGTTTGCGACTTCTCATGGTGACTAACAAACAAGATAAAGCCCACGATGACATTAGTTCTGGCAGCTGGGGCAGGGAGGGAGGGATCCAGGGCACCCCTACAGGCCTGCCCCTGGAAGTGTGTGGAGTATGTAGGAATAAGTGCATGGAGAACAGTTTTGCTCTTTAGTTACAAATTAGTACAAAATGAGACCTGGCTCCCGGGTATTTTAAGGCAAGTCCTAAGAACCTACCTCAAAGAATTTAAATGAGATGACAAACACAAAGCAGTTGGCATGAAGCAGGACACTAAAATAGTATTAGTAATGATACTATTATTATTAAGAGGATGTTAGAAGAGCACCTAAGATGGCCCCCTCCAGGGCGCCTGGGTGGCTCAGTGAGTTAAGCCTCTGCCTTCAGCTCAGGTTCATGGTCTCAGGGTCCTGGGATTGAGGCCCACATCGGGCTCTCCGCTCAGCAGCGAGCCTGCTTCCTCCTCTCTCTCTGCCTACTTCTCTACTAACTTGTGATCTCTCTCTGTCAAACAAATAAATGAAATCTTAAAAAATATATATATATATATTAAAAAAAATTTTTTTAACTTCATTTTAAATTTTTTTAACTTCCATTTTAACTTCAAAGCAGCAGCCCTGAACAGTCGGCCAAGGCTCTGCTCTGACCCTTACCTCCCTACCCATTCCCCCACCAACAAGAATTTATCCAGTGCCAACCCTGTGTCATTCTTGATTAACACAAGCCAATCACCAAAAACATACAAAACCAAAAACAGTTTATTGCTGAGTCAACCTGAGGTTCAAACGATGGGAGACAGGAGTCCATAGCCTTGCCAGGACACTCAGGTCAGGACAGAGATTAAGGCCCAAGTTCCCGTAGGCTCCACTTAGGCACTACCTACTCTGATCCTGTTAACCTTGTTAGTCCCTCCAAGTCACTTCTACTTCATCTGTCCGATACCTGTGAAAAAAAAAAAACAAAAAAAAAAACAGAAAACCTGGTGGACAGCTATCCCTTAGAAGCTTCCATTCTTCTCTACCCTCATGATTCTGGACCCTCTTCCCTGCTGATTTTTGCCTACCTCCCATATAATTCTATCTACCCCTGCAAGGAGGATACACACCTCTGCGTGATCCCAGAATCACTAAGGGGGGTCCTGTGTCCTGCCCGAAACATCTCCCAGCCAGCCTGGGCAATCATGGCTCCATTGTCAATGCAGAATCTAGGAAGAACAAAGACATGAAATTTGGGATTCAAGGGTGAAGAATCATAGTAATTGGAGGAAAAAAAGAAAAAATCAAGAAAGGGAAAGGGCCTTTACCTCTCATCTGTGGCAAAAAGCCGGGCTCCACGTTCCTGGCACATTGTCTCCATCATTTCCTGTAGCCTCAAATTACCTGTGAGGAGGTAGGGGTTAGGCAGCCCTTTCTGCATGGTCAAGCTGTACACCTCATGTGTGTTTACTTACAATTATGAAGTAGGGGTTTGGGGACAAGCTAGGAAGCAGAAACTTCTAATTTTCCCAAACCCTTAAGAGATTTAGACTAGCAGGAGGAAGACACTAATGTCCAAGAACCAGGAAAGAGGCGCACAGTTTAATGATACATACACCCCACACCTCCCACGATGAGGGCCTCCTGGGAGCCACAATGTGCCATGGCTCGCTCTGTGATCTCTACCAGCATTGCAAACACGGTTTCCTGTGGGGGACAGATAAAGTGAGAACAACAGAGGGGATCCTGGTTCTGTTCTACTACGTAAAAGCTCCTCCAGACCCAACTTTCTCTCCCGGCATTTTATCCCATTACCTGCAGAGAGAAACATAAATCCTCAGGAGTACACTCGCCTGTGGCCAGCATCCGCTGGGCTACATCCTATAATTAAAGAAAATAAATAAATAAAGGTTTAGGGATGACGTGAGAGCAAAAATTAGTGTGCCTGGAGGATCACTGTGTCTCACTACAATTCCACTTACCAGCATGTCTACACCGCACTTTGCTTTTCACTGGCACTGAGCTATGGAATGGGCAGCATTTATTCGGAATTCAATCACAAATGTCTGCCCTGGCACCCCCTTCCCTCCCAACCCCTTACTCGGCTTAACTTTCTCCCTAATGCTTATCATTATCTGACCCTTTTTATTGTGTTATTATCTTCTGCCCCCACTTGTTTCTTTGTCACTACCACCCCCCAAGACAAGTAAGTGCCAAGTACAAAGAAATTT
This sequence comes from Mustela nigripes, assembly GCF_022355385.1. Taxonomy (NCBI): domain Eukaryota; kingdom Metazoa; phylum Chordata; class Mammalia; order Carnivora; family Mustelidae; genus Mustela; species Mustela nigripes. Next base: position 49,854,409 of record NC_081569.1, on the reverse strand, counting down.
TTATTTTGCTCTATGCTGTACTGCTACTGCCTGGAACAGTGCCTGGCACACAGATGTTTAATAAATATTTGCTTAATGAATTTAGTCAGCATCATTAATACAGACAGGAAATACAATGGTGAGCAAAACAGATACGCCTCATTAAAAAGCATGGCAGTGCTCTCTCTTCACCTGTCCCACACTCACCTCAATGAAAGACAGTATCCCCGAGAATGAAACGTCCATCCCCTTCACAGTATATGGCAGCTCAACTAGCTTCTTGCCTCTGTGTGGGAGTGAGCGTATGAGGCACGAAGGCTTTAGTCAGCTGGCTGCTCAACCTCCAAAGTGCTCCCAAACCTCCTTACTGTATGTAGAGGGAAATCCCGGAAGACCCACCAGTCAGCCTTCTCCCTCTTATGTTCCCTTACCGCTTTGCCATCTGTTCAATATTGTAGCCTGGACTGGGGTCATTGGAAATCTAGCAGAAGGTAAAAGAGGAAGGAATCAGATATTCAGAAAGCATAAGAAACTAATTCACTATTTCCTACTTCCATTTCCATGGCTCCCCAGAAATTTATCCATACCTTATGTTTTCTCTAGCCCCAGTGGCTTACCTTCAGCACTCGAGCAAAACGATCCAGACAATTACCCACAGCAATATCGATGGTTTCCCCAAAGATGCGGTAACGATGTTCTGAATATGCAATCACCTAAGGGTGATGAGGATGTCCATGAAACCTCAAGTCTGTAAAGAGGAGTATTTGGCTTTGGGGAAGAACATAGCAGAGGATCAACATGGCCGCTGCAGCTTCCAGTAAAAATGGAACAAAAGAACTCACCCAAACCCTGAATAGGTACTTTCTCATAGCTCTTATCTCAGAAGTTTATATGTACCTTGAGGATTCCCAGAGCAGGTTCCTAATCTACAGAAGGCACCCTAAATCAGGGTAGAAGCAATTCTCATTTCAAATACATTTCTCTAGCTTGGAGGTTCCCAATATAGCCTTTAAAGGCAGTCTTGACAGTATGGACTAAGCAGGCTTTCAGGCTTGGAGGCATGGAACCAGAGTCCTTCTAGACTATTCTACCAGGGCAGTGTTATTTGGAAACAACACAAAAGGCAGAGTTGAAAACCTCCAAAAATCCTATACCGGATCACACTAATAACACACCCAACTCAGCATGGCAAACAACTTATGTTCATTCTTCACATATGACCAGCTTCTACCAGAGAATATTTACCACCCACTGACACGTATATTTCTGACATTCAGTGTCTCCTTAAGACCATAAGAAGTCCTTTCCCTTTCTGATGCTGCTAAGGATTTCCTTCCATTCTGATATAGATTGTAATCTGCTGTTAAAAGGCTGGCCACAAAAGGGAAAGGGGAGAAAAAAATTCTGCCTTTCTACTTCTGTTGTCTACTCCCCTACCCAATCATCTCCCTGTTTTCCCACCTTAACACATTTCAAGAGGGAAGAAGAGAAAACCATCACTGCTTCTCTTCAGTAACTCTTGCAAGCCTCCATTGCTACTGTGCATACCCCAAGTCCCTAATTTTGTATGCCATCCTTCAGGCCCCTGCCAGCTATATGTCCTCTACCTATAAAAGTTCCCACATCATTTTTATAGGAATATGTGCTTCATCCTAAATAACTATGTCACAAAATAAAGTTTTAAGCCTTTCATTAGCTGGGGATGATCATTTTTTCTCAAAATAACCCTGTCAGGTGTTCCATGGGAAAGAAAGACTAGAGTTCTCCAATCACAACCGAAAAGGGTCTTGCGTGGTACTCCAAACAACTCTGGCTTCACCTATAAACTTAAAATGCCTTCTACCACTTATAAAATGTTTTTTAAATTATTTCTGTTTTCACACTCTTAACAACTTCTATTTACTACCAGTAAAGTAAAACAAAACATGAAATTATTGTGAAGAAACAAATCACATAGTGCCCCTTAGTTTTAATTGCTAAGATATAGAGAAAAAATAAGCTTCAGATTAACAAAAGAAAGAATCCTTTCATTACTTTGAAGGCTTCAATATTTACTATTCTTTTTTTTCTAAATTGGAAATTTCTTATCTTTATAACCACATATATAAAAACCATGTAAGGGGCGCCTGGGTGTCTCAGTCACTAAAGCTTCTGCTTTCCACTCAGGTCATGATCCCAAGGTCCTTGGATCAAGCCCCACACTGAGCAACCTGTTCAGGGGGAAGTCGTCAGCTTCCCCCTCTCCCCTGCTCATGCTCTCTCTCCGTCTCTCTAATAAATGAATACAATCTTTTAAATAAATAAGTGCCATCCAATATCGTGATCATCCTGTCCAAATCTGCAATACTGCAAACTTTCTTGTGGGTTTTCTAGTGCATAACATTTTAGGTTCAGATGAGTCTAGCTTTGTTCTCGCAGGTGCCACACTGAGTACATGAAAGTTGCTGGCACAGTGCCTTAGAAATTACGAGGGAACGATAGAGTACTCCAAATACCTGTGTGTTTCCTCCACTGACATACAGCACAGTTGGGCTGGTGGCTCCGGTGATAAGGCGGCCCATCTCAATGTGGCCTATACAGTGGTTCACGCCCAGCAATGGCTTATTCCACAGCTGGGCCACAGTGCGGGCCACAACAGCCACAGAAACCAGTGGGGCACCCATGCCAGGGCCTAGGGGGACAGAAATGGGAGTTAGAATCCTATGGATACTGGGAAAAACAGAGCTGGGGAAAGTAAGGGATGCAAGAGGTGAGGTAGGGGTAGTGGTGGTAGGAAAGGGGAGCAGCGGGCTATTCTAACCTAGCCAGGCTCCAGGTATATTCTTCCATTGTCAACCACTATCCCAGCTATACCTTTGGTGTAGGCAATGCAATCAATATCCTGGGAGGTTAATCCAGCCTCTGTCAGTGCCTCCTGTAGCAGGTCCAGGATAACAGCTTGGTGATGCCTGGCAGTATCACCCGGAAGGAATCCTAGGAGATGGACACAGGTCAGAGATCACAGGGTTTTTCTACAGCAAAGGCAGGTAGACTTGCCTATGGTTTTGCTATAGATTCCCTGATCCAAATTGCAATTCTCTACTATTCCTAAATAAACCCATTTTACTGGCAAAACAACTGACTGGTTTTTTGTTTTGTTTTGTTTTTAACATTTACACAGTGTAGGAAGAGTCCCTTTCACTTTCCTCAAGCATCTTGTCTTCCAGATACACTCTTTCTAGCCTGTTCAGCTAGGCTGACCAGCTCTCCAGAAATGCACTTCTTCATACCCAACTCCTACTCAGCCTTTAGGACTCAATTCAAGTGAAAGCTACTTTTCACTTCACCCTTTGGTGATCTTCTCTGTGGCCCCACAAACCCCATGCACAATCACATCTTTATACTCTACATACCACATTAGACATATAACAATCAGAGCATTATAATTATTTGTAGTTTCCCTAGTTTAACCATGAGCATCGTAAAGCACTGGCTATTTACCTCTGTAATCCTGGTGCCAAAATGCCTAAAGGAGTGATGACTAAACACAAGATATGTATTTTCTAACAAGTAACCCATCACAACATCATCGTTTCAGGGAGGCTTTGCAGGTATATGCAAGTCAGTCGCCTTTTCCTTTATATGCAGGAGTTTTAAGGGATGGTGGATAAAATACAATGTAAGAGGGGCGCCTGGGTGGCTTCAGGCAACTGCCTTTGGCTCAGTTCATGATCCTGGAGTCCTGGAATCGAGTCCCACATAGGGCTCCCAACTCTGCAGGAAGTCTGTTTCTCCTTCTGACCTTCTCTCCTCTCATGCTCTCTCACTTTCTCTCTCTCACATAAATAAAATCTTTTAAAAATTACAACATAATAACTTAGAAATAACATTTGTTAGATGAGTTGTAACATGTTTAGTAGTTTCACTTATTTCTCAAGACCCAATAATGCAGATATTATTATTTCCATTTAAAGAGTCAGGAACATAAGCCCCAAACCAAATACTGAACAGGAATATTACTGTTCCTGTCTAACACCCAAGGTGAAAGTCTCTACACTCCTTCTCATTCTAGATAATTCTGATTGCCACTATTATACTGTTCATCATACTGCAAAGTTTTGTTCTTAGGTCCAACTCCAAAGCGGTTCCTAATATCTGCTCTTGTATCTAGCACCCAGCTGACGATTAGTATATAAAAAGCACTCAATAAAAGCAAAAGAAACCCAGAAGATCCAGGTCCAAGGGCCTGTGACTCTTCTAACCATCAGCCTGTCATGTTCATTCTGTCACATAATCTCAGAGATTCGGAGCAAAAACCTCTACAAGCGGACAATGCGCCCCACGCCCTACTTTGCTAGCCAGCGCTCAGACGGAAGGTGCGGCCGGGCCGAGGAGCGCGCGGCGAACTCTCGCCCCCTCGCCCCCCCCACACGCACCGGTGCCCGGAGGCGTGACGTACGTCCGCCGCGGATTCGCCAGCACCGCGCCATCCCGGACCACTCCCACGCCAATCTTGTTCGCGCTGCCTTCAAACCCTAGCACCGCCGGCATGGCGGAGACTGAGAGAAGACGCCGGCAGGGCTGGCTACCACAGGAGCCGCAGGGCCCTCACCAGGCCGCGCCGGACCGCGGATTCCGGAGCGCGCAGGGAGACTCAAAACGCCAGGTGCCAGGCAGAAACGCGCACCGAGACGGGCCCCAAAGGGCTCCAAGGCTCGCACGCCCGCGCCAGCCCCACCCCCGTCGTCCCGGCGACCCATCAAAGGCCCCTTCAAGGATCTGTCCTCCTAACTGCCAGGGACGCTGAGCCGGCATCTGCTCCTTGCATTCCTAGCCATTCCTTTACTTCTCTCCCGTGGTCCAGCCCAGACACCTCCACTGATTTTTTTCCCGCTCTTGCCCAGCACGGGGAGCCTTCGGTCGGGACGGTAGAACGAGTCGTGCATCTGGCACACCATAAACAGCCCAAGAATGAAAGGCTGGGGCCTTCAGTCCCTGGGAGACTTGGAGGCGGGGAGCGGGAAAGGCCGAGCCTCTCTGTCACATGGCCCCAGACGACCAGCCACACGCGCTCCTCTGCCTGAGGCGGTGCTCCCCGGGTCACGTGACCATTCCCCTTACCCACGTGGGGGCACAGCGTGCAAGACTCTTTGTGCTCGGGTAAGGAGGAGCCAGGCTGGCGTCGGAGCAGGTCAGATACTGGGTTGGTCTTGTTTGCCGAGCAGAGGGGCTTCCCGGACTCTGATCCGCAAGCCTAAATCAAAACCCTGAATTAAGGCCCTCGATTGGCCGGAGGGCGGATCTCACGAGGACTGCACAAGGCATCCTGAAATGATCTAGTCTTGTGGGTGAGGGGCTGAAGGGCCTGTGGTGCCTGGAGGCGGGGAAATGATTCAGAGATAATCTGGTTTGAGAGGCGGTACCTAGTGCGGGGGCGCCCCAGGGAGGAGTCTTTTCCCAAACCTTAGCTGACTTCACGACCTCTTCCTGTCTGCAGGGAACACGGTAAAAATACTGCTTCGGTGGGCGACGTGGTACTGGTTCAGAAAGGCTTTCGTTACAGTGATGCCGAAGCGTGGGAAAAAGGGAGCCGTGGTAGAAGACGGGGAAGAACCCAAGATTGGTAAGAGAACGAAATGAGCCCCATATCCCTAGAGGCTGCCGTGGGGGTTTCTGATTCCTTCAGTGAACGGGAAGTGGGAACGTACTCAGCGTGTTCTTGCAGATTGTAAGAAAGTCGTAACAACTCTCAGTGGGTCTATAGTAAAGCGGATCGAAGTTGCCTTTTGTCAGCTTTTTATCATAGTGTATTACTTATTTTGTAGAGCCAGAAGCCAAGAAAAGTAAGGCGGGAGCAAAGAAAAACGAAAAAGAGGCAGGAGAGGGGCCAGTCTTGTATGAGGACCCCCCAGATCAGAAAACCTCGCCCAATGGTAAATCGGCCACCCTCAAGATCTGCTCCTGGAATGTGGATGGGCTTCGAGCCTGGATTAAGAAGAAAGGTTTAGATGTGAGTGAAATTCAGGGAGGGGGAAGGGACAGTCTTTCGTATTGAACGATCTTGGGATTTAATCACCTTAACATTTTAGTCCCAACGTGTAAGTTTTATTTTCCCTTTGTGTGTAGATTTTTTTTTTTTTTTTTTTTTTGGTGAAAGTTAAAAAGAGGAGCTTCACCAAGTTATAGAACTACTGTATTTTTGAGAACTGTCCAATTTTTCAACTCCATTTCTATAGTTTTAATTAATGGCTTCATCTCTTTGCCATGCACCTTGTTTTTGGACTTGCTTCACTTCATCTCCAGTAGGTCTTCCATTTAAATTACGGTTTAGGAGTGCCTCGCTAGTTGATTTGGGGGCGTCGTGAGTTGGAGCCCCACCTGTGGCCTGGAGTTTAAATTTTAAAAATATGCCTAAAAATCTTAACTTGGCTATCCATTGCCTATGAAAGAAATACCGTCTCTTCAGCGTTGCATGTAATACTCATTTTTTCTTTTAGTTGCCAGTTATAGAATTTAGCTGTTACACTTACTAGACTTTTTCTTTAAATATTTTATTAGAGTGCACAAAGGGTTGGGGGGGGCAAATGGAGAGGGAGAAGCGGACGTGCCACTGAGCAAGGAGCCCAACCCTGGGCTCATCCCAGGACCCTGAAATCATGACCTGAGCTTAAGGCAGATGTTTAACTGAGCCACCTAGGTGCCATGTTCTTATTAGACTCTTAAGCATAGTGATTGTGTCTAAGCAGTGTAGTTCTAGTACTTGGCACAGAGTCTTCAGTGAATGTCTGAATTGATAGTACTTTTTCTACTTTTCATTTCACTCACAGTGGGTAAAGGAAGAAGCCCCAGATATCCTCTGCCTCCAAGAGACCAAATGTTCAGAGAACAAACTACCAGTTGAACTTCAAGAGTTACCTGGACTATCCCATCAGTACTGGTCAGCTCCTTCAGACAAGGAGGGGTACAGTGGTGTGGGCCTGCTTTCCCGCCAGTGCCCCCTGAAAGTCTCCTATGGCATTGGTGAGACCCTGTTCATTCCTAATCCTTGAGCTCTTACAATCCAACGGCTAATACCCTACTCCAGCCCCTAATGTGAATTGCTTTTCCTTTTCTTACACCTTTTTTTTTTTTTTTAAGATTTTGTTTATTTGACAGCAATAGAGGGAACACAAGCAGGGGGAGTGAGAGAGGGAGAAGCAGGCTTCCTGCTGAGCAGGGAGCCCAACATGGGGCTCAGTCCCAGGATGCTGAGATCATGGGACGCCTGGGTGGCTCAGTGGGTTAAGCCGCTGCCTTCGGCTCAGGTCATGATCTCAGGGTCCTGGGATCGAGTCCCACATCGGGCTCTCTGCTCAGCAGAGAGCCTGCTTCCCTCTCTCTCTCTGCCTGCCTCTCTGTCTACTTGTGATTTCTGTCAAATAAATAAATAAAATATTTAAAAAAAAAAAAAAAAAAAAAAAAAAAGGATGCTGAGATCATGACCTGAGCTGAAAGCGGGAAAGCGGATGCTTAACAACTGAGCTACCCAGAGGCCCCTTCTTACACTTATTTATGCTGATTTTGTTTCATCATTTCTGTAGGTGAAGAGGAACATGATCAGGAAGGCCGAGTGATCGTGGCTGAATTTGATGCATTTGTGCTGGTAACAGCCTATGTACCTAATGCAGGCCGAGGTCTGGTACGCTTGGAGTACCGGCAGCGCTGGGATGAAGCCTTTCGCAAATTCCTGAAGGGTTTAGCTTCCCGCAAGCCCCTTGTGCTATGTGGGGACCTCAATGTGGCTCATGAAGAAATCGACCTTCGCAACCCCAAGGGAAACAAAAAGAATGCTGGCTTCACTCCACAAGAGCGTCAAGGCTTTGGGGAATTACTACAGGCCGTGCCACTGGCTGACAGTTTCCGGCACCTCTACCCCAACACGGCCTATGCCTATACCTTTTGGACCTATATGATGAATGCTCGATCCAAAAATGTCGGTTGGCGCCTTGATTACTTTTTGTTGTCTCACTCTCTGTTACCTGCATTGTGTGACAGCAAGATCCGTTCCAAGGCCCTGGGTAGTGACCACTGTCCTATCACCCTATACTTAGCACTGTGACACCATCCCTAAATTACTTTAAACCTGGGAAATAAGCCCCCCAATTTAGCTTTAAAACTTAACCTCCCCAAAACATCTTTAAAAACTGCTCTCTAGAAACATGTGCACTGTATTTCCCTTCTAACAATACAAATCCTTTAACCAGCCTACTACTGATGCTTTTCTTTAAACCTCCGGATTTTTTTACATTAAAAAAAGCTACTGATGACTTCCTTTGAACTGTCCACATGAAAATAAAGAGCCATAGTTTCAGCCTTGCTGTCTTTGTATTCTACCCCTTCGTGGGGCTACAAATTCCCCTCATTTTTTACATATAAAGATAAACAACTAGAAAAGGGTAGTCATGACCGTATTTATTTACAAGCACAGGATGAATCCCTAGCCTCCCCCAAGACAGAGCAACCCTACCCAGCCCAGTTAAATACTCCAACTAGGGGGTAAGGTTGGAAGGAGGAATTAAGGGAAATACAGGACTAGGGGAATATACCCCACATTAAATAGTTATATACACATCAGTTCCTGTGGTTCTGTACAGAGCAGCGGCTGACCCCACCCCCCAGGACACGGAATGGGGGGGAGAGGAGACTGAGGGTACTGAGGCCAGAGCCAGCCCCTGGTGAAGTGCAATAGCAGCAGCAAGGTCCTAATGGTGCACAAGAGGGAGGGAACCCCCAGGGCTACCCACCCCCACCCTGCCCTGGAATGTTTAAGGGACAGGAATGGCTCTCAGGGAGCATATTAGGAAGGACAAGGCTAGAACCCTCTTCTGGGACCCAGGTTTAGGGGCAACATTCTGTCTATTTTACCCTAAACACAGCAGCCCTTGGAGGAAAGCAGATGGCCAGCAGTGGTCTTCTCTACCCCTCCAAACCTAGGTGAGGGCCTGGTTCCTTCCTACCTCTCCCCAGGGAAAAGGAAGGCAGCTGCTTGGCTCCCTTTACAGAAGCCGAGGGAACCTTTTACCACGGTTCCCTTTGTAGTGTCACTGTCCCCACCAGGGAGGGGCCAGGCACAGTCTGTGGGTTGTCATGAAGCTCAGGAGAAGTTCTGGACAGGGTGGCTGACCTTCATACAGGCCCAATAGAGGGCCCGGCCCAAACACAGCACAGCCAACAGGATGACAAATGCCCAGGCTGCATAGATGCCTCCATATCTCCGTGCATGCTTCCATGTGCCAAACTGATGAAGGAAGATGGGGTTACTGTTGATCTCTTAACATTTTCTAGAAATCATAGTAACAGACTGGGAGTTTCAATCCCTGGTTCCCTATCCATGTGTATCCATCTTCAGGGACCTTCTTAGCCTTGTTCTGCTCCCTTCCCCTAGGGAGGTACATAAGTTATACAATCCCAGACATCTGTCAGTTTTTCTGACAGGTGAGCCAGGTTTCCTTACAACAACTCTAATTTAACCCAATTCTCCACTGCCCTATCTTCTGCATAAAGAAGATGGCTGATTTTTACTCCTACAGTAACAATGAAGATTATCAATTACGTTCAAGTTCAGTTCACCTACACATTAAAACAAAACCCCCTCAGTTAATCTTTCACTGTTTTTAAGGTAGCCATTTCCCAAATCTTAGGCTATGGAGATGAGGCTGAAGACTGAGAGGGGCTGGATCAAGATTACTCACAGCAAGGCCAGTGGCAGTGACGGCCAAGAGTAAGCCAAGCAAGAAGCAACAGATACATCTCTTTCGTGGATATCTGCGCCCAATAGATGACCTGTGGGGAGGCAAACAAATGGATGTTTGCAAAGGCCCTGCAGATTTTCCCACATATGTCAACAATTACTCACTCAACAATGCCACTCCAATCACTTACACTTTCCTGCAGTGAGGGCAACGGGCCAAGGTTCGGTCTGTGAATTCTGTCCACTATGGAGAACAAAAAGGGGAGAACCAATTAATAGAAGCAGGGCCATGTCTGATGAAGGCCTTGGTACAGGGGAGGGTAGGAAATGAACAGAAGGGAAATCAGAACAAGGCTTTTTAGGATTAATTATCATAACTCAGAAATACATTCATGATTACTTCTGTTTCTCCCCCTCCTTCCCAAGACTTCCCAATATCCCTCCTCACCAGGAAAGTATTCTTGCAATGTCCACAGATAACCCTGACACCCATAGGTTGTGGTTCCGGACTCAGAGGTCCTGGATGCACAGGCCCCAGGTTGATGATTCTTTTGCTGTAAAGAAGAAAATGACTACGTTTAAATAACTTTTAATCGGGGCACCTGGGTGGCTCAGAGGGTTAAGCCTCTGCCTTCGGCTCAGGTCATGATCCCAGGGTCCTGGGATCGAGTCCCGCATCGGGCTCTCTGCTCAGCAGTGAGCCTGCTTCCCCCTCTCTCTCTGCCTGCCTATCTGCCTGCTTGTGATCTCTGTCTGTCAAATAAATAAATAAAATCTTTATAAAAATAAATAAATAAATAAATAAATAAATAACTTTTAATCCTAAAGGTCCCCACACTATCCCTCCTCCACACCCTCCACTCCCGGCCTAAGTTCCTCTACTTCTCTGTATGTGTACTATACCCTATACCACCCCAACCCTATCCCCAGGGATTTGAGGAATAACACAATTTAAACTTCAGATCTCTAATTTCTCTTTTATCTCATGATAATTCACCCAGCTCACTAGACTATTTCCTATAAGACACCATTTCACCCCAATCTTTTTATTGTCAGATGTGAAAGATGGCTATAATATTCTAAAAGATACAACAGTCCGCAGTATTTTCCTCTTTCTAAATAAACATGAGGCTCTTTCAACTCAAGGTTCTCTGCAAACATTCATCCTTTTTACAGCTTTCCAATTTTTCCCACTAATGCCCTTCTCCACTTTATGTCTCTTACCAGTAAGGCCGAGGGCAGGCAATCCGCTGGGAAGTCACTTTGCAGATAAGGAGACAGTTACAGGGGCAACGAACATATTTTTTCCCTGGAGGTGCATTCTTGATTGGCTAGAGAATAATGAGGATATCGGTAAGCAAACCTCTAATTCCAATCCCTTCCATTTCCTCCAAAAACACCTTCTGAGGAGAGATCAGAGAAATAAGATTTTAGCCAGGACAGACAGATGAAATTATAACATGAGATTCACAAATAAAAACTAGGCTTAAGTATCCAGGACAGGTATGAAGGTACAGGATGGTAAACATTATCTTCAGTTGAGTGGCTTCTGGGGAATTGACAGTGTGAGACTTCTGGAACTGAAACTGGGTTTCATGACTAGCACTTGGCTAACACCTGAAGGTCAGGGTCTAGAATCGAGGGATCAGAAAGCGGATCTAGGAAACAGGGCCCATTTCATAGATATGTATAACTCACAGTGGCTTCATTGCAGACGCCGCATTTGACTACATGCTGATGCATCTTGCCTTCCACGTTGATGAGAGACTGGCAGACTCGGCAGGTGATCATAGGGGCACTCCCACTGTCCGGGCTGGTCAGAGGGGAGTAGGGGGGCGGGTCCTCCCCAGGCAACACGGCGGGGTGTCCCTCAGGGAACGGGGGAAATGCTGAAGGGGAAAGTAAAAAGGAGGGTGGCATCACTTGCAGGCACCTCACTGATGCTCCAAAGGGTCAAGGAACTCTTTTTCGTCCGCAACCCTGCTGACCTAGCTCGGCGGGCTTCTTATAATCCGTGCTTCCCTAGAAGCCCCTTCGTTTCCCAAGCTCCTTAGCAATTGCGAAAGAAAAAGACAGCTTCACCCAGTCACAGGTGCAACTGCTCCGCACCTGGCGCTGGGGCCCCGCCTCCGCCCCAGGCCCCGCCCCCTCCCTCTGCTCTAGAGTACCCCCCGGGAACACCTCGGACCCGCCCCGGCTTACCCTGGGGCGGGGCATGTTTACCGGCTCCGTAAGGTGGTGCGGAAGGGGTCAGGCCTCCCCCGGGCCCAGCCCCACTCCCGCCCGGCCCCACTAATCCGTTGCCGCCGGCGCCACCGTCGATGGGCTCGGAGAGCAGCGGGGATCGCTCTCCGTCTGCCGCCATGGCCGCCGCCGCCACCGCCTCCTGCTTCGGCCAAGGATCCGGCTCTCTCCGCCGCTGCCGTCTCCGCAGCCACCGCCGCCGCCGCTACCGGGTCCCCAGGGCGCCTGCGCGCCTCGCGCCCAGCTCGCCCCGCAACCAGTGGCCCACCCCGCCCGATTCCGTCCCGCAAGCACGTGATAGGCTATCCCCGCCCCGGCCGTGCTGTTATTCGTGGCCACAAATCAATTCTTGGTCCTGCCAAGGCAGCTCTTTTTTTCCCATTGGGGAGCGCCGCGGCAACGTCAACTGTCACATGACCTCCCGGAGGCCGCTGGGCCTACAAAAACTGCACGTGACGAGAGGTTCTGCGAGCCATTGGAAGCGTGGCCATCGCGTTACCTCCAGACCAGGAGGTGGGGCTAGGCGGCTTCAGCGGGCTGGTCACGTGTTTCAGGAAGCCGCGCGTCCTCTGTTACGCGCCCACAGTGGGCGCGGAATCATTGCTCCTTATTGGCCCAAAGATGCCACTAAAAGACATCTCCTCTTTGCGGTTACAGTTGGTCTCCCATTGGCTGGCCTCTCTGGTCCTGTGACCCGTGGGGTGCAACTGTATTGGCCCGAACTTCGGTCCAGAAGCCGGGGGCGTGGTTGAAGGAGCGGGCAGTGAAGGTGTCAGAGCTGGGGCGGAGCTGCAAGAGGAGGGAGGTCGGTGGTGCTTAGGCAGGCTGCAAAGACACCTGGAAAAAGTTGGGAGTAAAGATGTACCAGTACGAAATGGATTGAAACGTTAAGGTTACCCAGCCTTTCTCGCTGGAGTTACTTCTGGAACCAAACCCAAGCCTGGCTTCTCCAGGAACATGCCTTGCAAACTCCACCTTCCCACTCCTCATCCCTGTTATGAATTTACCTCTTTAATGAGTCTGGATCTACCACTACAAAGATATCTCCTGTTTTACTCAATTTCTTGACCCGATTAAGTATAGGGATATTTTAATTACTTTGTCTGACAAGATGAGACCCTTTTTAGACTAGTCACAACTTTGCCCCAACCAGGATACTGCTAATGGAGGTTATTCTGACAAGTACTGGAAAAGCTCCTGAGCAGCTCGGGCGTTTAAACATAGAGCCAATCCTACTCATTCTCCGGTTCATCCGTATTCCTCCATACTCAACTTGCATGGCTGATAAGACTACAGGTTCCCCCAAAACACCTGTTTCCGAAAGAAGTCCCAAAACACCTGTTTCCAAAAGGAGAAGTCTTATGAAATCTTTCCTAAGCTGAAGTAAATAAAGGGAAGAAACAATTATCATTAATTATTATGGAAAAATTTTTTGAGTGGTCCCAAACCCCCAAAATAATCTCTTAGGCTTTTCTGATACAGTAGGACACATCTTGCTAAGATATGAACAAAATACATGGAGAAAAAAAGCACAGAGCTTCAAAGACACAATTCAAATCTATGGTGGCTTCATGCTGAGTGTAGTTCCCAGGGAAGGAGCCGGGTGGTGCCACTTTCCCTTCTAGACGTGGCAAAGTTGCCTTCACTGGAGTCCGCGGCGGAACAGTGAAAGCTCTTTTCCTTTTTTTTTTTTTTTTTTAAAGCGAAAAGGCTCTTCGGATTTCTTACGCTTAGGGAAAACATTTACAGGCATACCAAGTTTTAGGGCGCTTGGCTTTAATGCTCGTCGCGGGTATTGCGGTTTTTTACAAACTGAAGATTGTGGCAATCCGGTGTCGGGCAAATTTATCAGCGCCATTTTTCCAACAGCATTTTTTCACTTCGTGTCTGAGTCACCTTTTGGTAATTATACAACACTGCAAATTTATCCATTATTATTATATTGGTTGTGGTGATCTGTAATTAGTGATTACAACTTGCTGAAAGCTCAGATGATTAGTTAGCCTTTTTCTTACCAGGTGGGAAATTTTATTTCTTAATTGGATGCCTCATGAAATCCATCCTTCCAAAAGCAACAGTAATAAATTATGACATTATGAAATTTTCAAAAATATGAGCTACTTATTAACAAATGATTAAGCCTCATTACTGAAATATCTTGCGTCAGTATACCAAGGGCTTTTGCCTTCTCAGTTACTTGTTAGGTGGAAACAGATCCTAGGAACATTAAATCATTTCTTTATGCTCCTTCTTGAATGCACGTTTGCATTGGCTTTACCTCCTTTGAATTATACCTTTCTATCCCCAACTATGCCGTGTTGTTCCAAAAATATATTACATTAAAATTTTTATGTCCATCTGTATTTTCTTTTGTAGATTTTGATGACAAGGTATATATATCTTTGGGTTTAATTTTTTTAATTAATGGTTAGCATTTTTAGCAGTATTTAATCAAGGTAAGTACTTTTTCAGATACACTATTGCACACTTAATAGACTATAATATTGTGTAAACATAACTTTTATACACATTGGAAAACCAACAAACTCACTTGAATCACTCTATTGTGGTATTATCATTGTTCCAATGGTCTGGAACTAAACCTGCAATATTTCTGAGGTATACCTGTACTAATGTAGGTGTTTCATAAACCAAAGCGGCATAACTTGAACTTGCAAAAAGTAGGGGACACCTGCAATTTTCAAGCCTACCAAAGTGCTCTACCAAATGGGTACCTAAACAGCAGGATCCCCCCACATCTTTCAACTTTATTGGGTGTTTCAAGTTGGGCAGGTTCAGAAGTCAAGGTGAGTGATCCCTTGTTATGTAAAGAATAGTTTAGGAGGATTTCTTTAATTATGTCCGTGTAGGATGAGCTATTATTCTGGGATTAATGATGGAAGATAGAATAAAAGTCTTTGTTTCAGGTGTTACTGAAGTAATTTCCTCTAATTAAGCAAGTACAGTTGGGAAAGGCCCCATTGTCATAGGATGAGGAAATACTGGGAGACACAGACACAAGGTAGTACCAGCTCATGGTCATGGTAAATATCTGATTGAGACAGATGGGCAATTTTAGCTCAGATCTATTAAATATAGAGGATCCTTGACTGAAAACCATGCTGGAATGGCTGTGTCTCTATCACACAAGGAACGTAACCACACTGAGTTTCCCCAGGTCATAGCTCAAAAGGTAATTGCCTTCCATCTGGGAGGTGACAGGGAATTGAAAAGACAACTCCAAGGACCATGGCCAGGTTAGCCAAAAGCCTCTCCGCTGAGCCTAACATTGAAGGAAGTACAACCCACCCCAAATACGGGATGATAAAGGAATCACTGCTGTCCTAGCACTTGTGGCTGCTGCAGGAGCTGGAGACTTCACCTGGGTTCTGATCGTTAGACAACTTTCCCAGGGCAGGTTCTACTTAGATGCTGGTATCCTCCCACCACCTAGGCCCCACATACACCTAATGAACTAAGGAACATCTGGATTCAAATGGGGAAAGGACTGGAGCTCTACAGGGGGACAGGCCAGTCTGCTGCTCTTTATAGTGTTTCTGGCACACAAACCCAAGTGTTCACTCTACAGTGTAACAGTGTTCATTATTTGTATGTTAGTTATACTTACATTCCAAAACCTGTCCTTTTATGACTCTCTCCACCTTCACCAAAGTCATATTTGATATCTATTTATTTTTTTATTATATTCAGTTAACCAACATATATTAGTTTTTGATGTAGTGTTCAGCGATACATTAGTTGCATATAACAGCAACTGCTCATCACAACACATGATGCCCTCCTTAATACCCATCACCCCGTTACCCCATCTCCCGACCCCCACCCCCTTTCTGTAACCCTCAGTTTGTTTCCTGGAGTCCAGAGTCTCTCATGGTTTGTCTGCCTCTCTAATTTCTTCCCATTCAGTTTCCCCCCAGCTTCCCTTGTGGTCTTCCATACTATTCCTTATGTTCCACATATGAGTGAAACCATATGATAGTCTTTCTTTGTTTGACTTATTTTGCTTAGCATAATCCCCTCCAGTTCTATCCATGTCAATGCAAATGGTGAGTATTCATCCTTTCTAATGGCTGAGTAAAATTCCATTGTGTATATGAACCACATCTTTTTTTTAAAGATTTTATTTATAGATTTTATTTATTTATTTATTTGTCAGAGAGAGAGAGAGAGTGAGAGAGAGCACACACAAGAAGCCAGAGTGGCAGGCAGAGGCAGAGAGAGAAGCAGGTTCCCTGCGAACAAGGAGCCCGATGTAGGACTCAATCCCAGGACCCTGGGATCATGACCTGAGCTGAAAGCAGCGTCTTAACCAACTGAGCCACCCAGGCATCCCATTTAAATATTTTATTTATTTATTTGACAGAGATCACAAGTAGGCGGAGAGGCAGGCAGAGAGAGAGAGAGAGAGAGGAGGAAGCAGACTCCCGGCTGAGCAGAGAGCCTGATGAGGGGCTGGATCCCAGGATCCTGGGATCCTGCCTGAGCCGAAAGCAGAGACTTTAACCAACTGAGCCACCCACGCATCCCATGATGAGATGTAAATGTTAACCAGTAAGAAGCATGTTCTGTTGGACAGGAATGTTGGACATTCTGTTGGACATTCCTGTCCAACAGAACATGCTTGTGAACAGGAATGTGAGGCTTTGATGGGAGGTCTGATGGAATAATCCCTGAATATGTCCTGCTTAGATCCTTTTCAATGCAGGATTCACCTCCATCCATATAATAATACTAAGGAAGGACAGTGGTTCTCTAAGTGCTCTCACAAGGAAAACTGCCTTATAATAAATTCCTTTGGGACTTGAATTCCAAGGAGCCATTATTTAATCTGCAAATGGACTCATCATCTAATACCTACAGTTCTGAGTATAGTCCTGTAGGAGAAATCTAAGGCCAATAAATTGTTTCGCCCTCAGTGACATTACAATCTGTAGTGGTGGGAAGATTCATACCCATAAAGCAAGGCAGTAATTTGTGAGAAGGGCCATAAAAGAGGTGGGAAAAATCCCTGCTGGCATGGAGGAAAGGAATACTTCTTGTCTTTAGCTGTCTATTGCAAATAATGAACAACCCCCAAACAAAGTGATATGTGTTTTCTCCTTGTTATTTTGCATATTGGCTGCATGGTTCTTTCGCTGGTCTCACCTGGGCTCATTCATGAATACGTAATGGGTGACTGGAAATAACAGAATGGTCTAAGATGGCCTTACTCATATGTCTAGCAACTGTATGTGCTGGCTTGCTGGGGCTTCTTTTTTTAAAAGAAAGATTTTATTTATTTATATGAGAGAGAGATAGCAAGAGACAGTATGAGCAAGGGGTAGAGGGAGAAGCAGACTCCTTGCCCAGCAGGACTTGATCCCAAGACCCTGGGATCGTGACCTGAGCCGAAGGCAGAGGCTTAACCCACTGAGCCACCCAGACATCCCATCAATTTGTTTTATAAAACATGTATAAGAGGGGCGCCTGGGTGGCTCAGTGGGTAGGGCCTCTGCCTTTGGCTCAGGTCATGATCTCGGGGTCCTGGGATTGAGCCCCGTGTTGGGCTCTCTGCTTGGCAGGGGGCCTGCTTCCCCCTCTCTGTCTGCCTGCCTGCTTGTGATCTCTCTCTCTCTCTCTCTGTCAAATAAATAAATAAATAAATAAAATCTTTAAAAACAAAACCCACCCAGACTGATTTAACAATAAAAAGAATGTTTATTCACACACACATATGTGTATGTGTGTGTGTGTGTGTGTGTATGCAATATTCACCAAACAGAGGTAATACATATTTGAAGTCTGGTGAGTTTCAATATTAACTGAGTTCTAATAGAAAGGGATGCATAGGTGGAAGAAAATACAAAAGAGGAATAATTTTATGTGTCAGGAGGAGTAAATTCAGCATTTTGAAAGATTTTTACAAAAGGAGCATTCGAGATAGAGAAGACTTTGAAGATTTCAGTTGCTTAACATAAGCCAATGAGATACCATGTGGCTACTGATGTGATCTTTGTTCATTCTATGAGCTGTGCTGAGATAGTGTTGAAATTATGGGAGTCTGAATTATTCTGTAGCCTTCATGGTTCAAGGCATATGTGGAGATTCTTAATTTTTGGTTCTGGGTGCCACATCCTAAAAGGATAAACCTGGATAAGAATATGTCAAGAAAAGGATGGCCGGGAAGGTGGAGAATATATCCATGATATTCTATACGTTTGGTTGCCATGTGATTGTCTGAACTGGGATGTGTTGGGAGAATGAAAAAGGGCTCTTGAGAAAAATTATCCCAAACTTGGAAACAAAGCAAGAGAATGATAAAATATTCTTTTCACATCATACTGGGAGGTTACCCAAATACATTTTTTGTTTGCCTTGCAAGTTCATTGCAAATTTTGTTTGACATTACATAGTGTCAGAAGTGGGCCTGCTGAGTGTCTCACCTCCCTTCTCTGTCTCTACCGTAGATTCAAATAAGGTACGTACAGAGTCTATCTTGCTCCTTTAACTCCTCAGTGGTCCCAGTCAGAGTCTGCTGAGTCCTCTTGTAATCTGAACTTTTAAGTTTGAGGTTTGGCTTTATTGGAGTGTCCTCTGTGGCCCGCTGTTGTTCTCAGTTTCTCTTGAAAAGGGGAAGTTTGCTTTCTGAAGCAAGGCTGCTAGGCACCATTCTGGAAATAGTGCTGGTTTTAAGTATAAGAATTATGGGCCCTGGGGCGCCTGGTTGGCTCAGTGGGTTAAAGCCTCTGCTTTCGGCTCAGGTCATGATCCCAGTGTCCTGGGATCGAGCCCCACATTGGGCTCTCTGCTCAGCGGGGAGCCTGCTTCCACTTCTCTCTCTGCCTGCCTCTCTGCCTACTTGTGATCTCTGTCTGTCAAATAAATACATAAAATATTAAAAAAAAAAAAAAAGAATTATGGGCCCTCATCCTGCAAATTCCTATCTGTCTGGACAATGATTACCTGGGATGATTTAAAATTTAATTGGCCAACTCGGAGCTCCTTCAGGATTCCTAAATTAGTTTATCTGTGCAATCAATTAGAGAAAGGATATAAGGCTAAACAACAACCCGAATGGGAAGTTAATTTTAACTAGCATTTCAAGGCCTCAAAACGTGTTAATGACTCAAAAATTCCTTCTTTCTAAGATAGTAGTTCTAAACTAAGGCAAATTCTGAATTATCTCAGAGATTTACTCAACTAGAAGAATCCTCTGCTGCTCCATCCCTCCCTCCCTCTGCTCCACCCCTGCTTACCTATACACTATTCCTGTCCCTTTACCTGCTGAACTTCCTTTCTGTAATGATTATCTGGAGGCTCCTCAGGAGGGAACCCCCCCTTTTTCTTTTTAAGATTTTACTTATTTGTCAATGAGAGAGAGAGAGAGAGAGCACAAGCAGAGAGAGCTGTCGGCAGAGGGAGGAACAGGCTTCCTCCTGAGCAGGGTGCTCCAGGTGGGACTCCTTCGAGGATCATGACCTGAGCCCAAGGCAGACACTTACCCAACTGAGCCACAGAGATGTCCCATGATGTACAGGCCTGCCATGATGTACCCCCTTTTAAAGTTAAGCCAGGAGATGACATCTTAGGGCCCCAGTTCTCTCATTCTCCTAGGACTAAAGCTGAACTCTTTTGGAGCTATTACCAAGCAGTTCCCCAACCCTAAAGAAAACCCTACTGGGTTTGCTAGAGAATTCTTGATTGTAGTCCAAATTTATAAGCCAGGATTCTTTTTTTTTTTTTAAACATTTCATTTATTTATTTGACATAGAGAGAGAGAGATCACAAGAAGGCAGAGAGGCAGGTAGGGGGTGGGGAGCAGCAGATCATGACCTGAGCCAAAGGCGGAGGCTTAACCCACTGAGCCACCCAGGTGCCCCAGGATTCTCTTTCTCTCATCAGCTCTTTCACGTGTTAGTAGATGAAAGACTTGGCAGAGAATGGATGCAAAAAGATTCTTTATTGGACTTCCCCACAAAAAGGCCTTAGGCGTGAAGGAAGCCTCAAAATTAGCTAAAGACTCCACAGAAAGCTTCCTAGTGATTTCTCCCATACTACTGACTGGAAAAAAAAATCCAAAAATGTGTCCAAACATCTGATGAATTGTTTGTTTGTTTGTTTGTTTAAAGATTTGAGAAATCTTTTAAACCGCTATATGGCACTGAAAAAGTTGACCATCATTCTTCACCCCATTAAATTTTGCTTATATTGAAGGTTTGTAAGAGGAACCTGCAACTCAGATCAAAAACTGGAACTTAACTGCACTGCTATGCAACCAACCTCATGACCGAGTTAATTACTGCCAGGCAGCTCTGGTGGGCTATTCAAAATGATACCAAAAGGAAACCCACACAAGCCCTAAATACTCAAATATAAGCAAGCCAGGTTACCAGCCTGCAATTACAGCAATTGACTAAACTTTCTTACCAAACCCTCCAGGCAAATCACCCCTTAAGGGATTGCCAGTACTGCAAAAAGCCTCAGCATTGGATGAACTGCTTCAAACTCGAGAGGCTATGACAAGATTGTTAGCCCTCAAATTTCACGGCATCTTTCCCAGGAAAACAAGCCACCCTCCAGGTCAATCCTTTGGAGGAGATAGATTTCGCTGTGGGAGATGAGGTGACCAAAGCTTGTGGACACTGGGCAACGCTGTCTGTCCTTAACCCCATCCGCCTCCTCAGAGTCCTGGAACTACTCAAGTGCTGAGAGTTTCTAATATACCTATAACTGTTTTAAAATCATTACCAGTCCCTTTTCAGACCGGTTTCATCCAAGGGACTCGACAATTCATTTTAGTACCTCAGCAGCTATTCATCCTTTAGGATGAGATGTCCTTGAGGCCCATGAGGCACACATATCTTTTCCCAAAAGAGGAAAATATTTCCACATTTGAGCCTGATGAAAAACCTCAAGAGGATTTCCTGCCATTCTTTCTCTGCCAGGTGATGAAAACTCTCATGACCATTTAACACAGAGGAACCAACTTTTAACCCCTTGAATTGATAAACAGGAAGTGCCTCTCAAGAATGCCGAATTAGGGGCGCTTGGGATCGTTTGGTGAAGTGTCTGACTCTTGATTTCAGTTCAGGGCATGATCTCAGGGGTGTGAGATTGAGCCCCGAGTAGGCTCTACACTCAGCGCCAAGTCTCAGCTCTCCCGCTGCTCCTCCCCTGCTCACTCTCTCTCTCTCTCTCTCTCTCTCAAATAAATAAATAAATAAATAAATAAATAGAATTTTTAAAAAGAAAAAAATAAGAATGCTGAATTAATCTGGTTTACTGACAGATCCTACTTAAAAGGTGAAACCAGTCACTACTGAGCCAGTGATGTCGTAATATCCTTAACTGAAACCACTGAGGCTAAACCCATACCACAGGCCAGTTCTGCTCAGCAGGCAGAACTCTCTGGCAATACCTACTGCCTATTTTCTAGGTAAAAATAAAGCTGCTAACATCATATCAATAGTAGATAAGCGTTTGGTATTGCTCGTGGTTTTTGTATACTCATGGTTCTGGTATCTGGAAATAAAGGGGGTTTCTTGACTTCTGAACAGAAAATGAAAAAAAAATTTTAAGATATATTTGATCTTTAAATGCTACCCAACTGCCCAAATCTCTTGGTCATTAAAATTCCATGACACTCTAAGACAAACATGGAGAAAAGCAAAGGAGATCATTTGGCTGATACAGCTACTACCCCAGCTGCTTTAAGTCAGTCCCTACCCTATCACTTACCACTTGCAACGTCCGTTTCTCCTGAATTTGTTGACAAATTTGTTTGGCAAACTAGAAAGAAATGAACAGAATAGATTGTAAATTTGACCCCAGGTGAAATCTATGGATAGGTTCTAACAATTTTCCCTGATTGCCTATAGAGATATGTCCTGCAATATGTACATGATTTGACACATTAGAAAACCGATTAGATGGTTTCATGGGGTAAACAATACAACTTGAAGTCATTACCAAAAATTATCAGGGGTCCATTGGTAGGTCAGTCGTTAAACGTCTGCCTCCAGTTCAGGTCATGATGCCTGGGTCCTGGGATCAAGCCACATGTCTGGTTCTCTGCTCAGTGGGGAGCCTGCTTCTCCCTCCCTCTCTCTGCCTGCCTCTCTGCCTACTTGTGATCTCTCTCTGTCAAATAAACAAATAAAATCTTAAAAAAAAAAAAAGCTATTCCTACCTGGGGAGTCCCTGCTGAACTTCATAGTGGTTGGGGATCTCATTTTACTGACCTAACCATAAACTCACCCTCTAACACTGTTCTAAATTTCATAACGAATTACCTGCCACCCCTTTGCAAAAGAGTCTTTCAACTAAGCTCTGCTATCAAAAGAAGCAGTCATCTGGCTGCTTGAACAAAACAGACCCCTGGTTTTCTCCTATCTTACCCTCCATACCTACAGATGAGTCTATAGATAATAAGACTTAGAAAAAAATATTTTGTGCTCCCCATATCCTATGGGATATATGTAGGCATTTGTCCATGCCTACAAGTGGCAGCCTTGGACATTTTACTGCCTAGATGATGTAGTCTTTGAATATTATTGAAATCCGGAGCCAATGGCCAGGAAACAATTCTTGAGATGTCTTTGGTGCAAACAAGTGATTTATGAAAGCACAGGGACGGGACCTGTGGGCAGAAAGAGCTGTTGCACTGGGGTTGTGAGGAATGGTTGATCACATACTTAGGAGTTGGGGGAGGCAAGGAAAAGGGGAGGTGTCCAAAAGGACTTTGATATGCTATAGAAGATTCTCGGGATGCTAAAGGCCTTGCTACTGTCAAGCTAGGCTTGTTTTTTCTTCTAGTAAGTCATCAACCTTAAGACAGTTGGGAATTTCCTGGATTAATGTCATACTCTGCCCATTGTCAATGGGCTGCAGATCAAGAAGAAACTTAATTTTGTTTACTTTCCTTTCTGTCCTGGTTTCCCACATCACTCAAGGAAGGGAGGGTGATGTTACGGCTCCAGGAAATTGAGTTATGGGTCTCTGGGAGGTAGGCTATTGATAAGAATGCTCTTTTTCTTGTAAATCACTAAGACATTGGTAAACTGATGGAGACTCATGTCTTGCAAGACGGTGATCTCTATTAAAACCATTTGTTTTTTCCTTCCCTTAGTTTTAGGGCAGTCAGGAACCAGGAGTGCCTGAGGAACACAGATCCCACTTGGGGAGAGGTACATTGTGGGGTGTCAGCCCATGCTTTGTCCTCAGCTTGCCTTCTGCTCCCTCATCATAGTCAGAGAATGACAAGACAGTGTCTCCTAGAATATCTAGTTTCTCCCTTCACTGTATTTCAGTTGGTTACATGGATCTCTCCTGCCCTAAAGACACTCACCACAGAAACAAGAGAGCTCTTTCCATTAAATGATTTCCATTAAACAACCTCCCATGGGGCGCCTGGGTGGCTCAGTGGGTTAAAGCCTCTGCTTTCACCTCCCCGTCTTCGTGTCCTTGTCCAGGTTTATGTACACTTTCGGGTGGCCAAGAGCCCCCCCCGCCGCCGTCACACGCGATCACACGATTCCCAACTTCGCTCACGGGCTGCTCAGCGATCAGGTCAATGGCAAAGTTTTCATTCACCTCTTTCTGGCGACCCTCGAACCGGACCTTCCTGTAGTCCGCATCGTCGTAGACCTGGCCGGTGTGCGTAGTCTTCTCCCCGGTCGGCGACGTGCGCACCCCAAAGCACCGGGCGCCCCGGGGCAGGCTCAGCGCCGCCGGGCCGGTGCGGCCCAGCAGCCGGCAGAATGTCACTGCCGCCGCCATCTTGTGGCTGACCCTTGACCCGGCGCACCGACACGCTGACGCATGCGCACCGTGTCGCAGGGCCCCGGCGGCCCGACTTCGCGCGCTTCGGGGCGTCGCGCACGCGCGCTGCGCTCCGGAGGGAGCGTCCAGGGAGGGGCCGCGGGCCGGTCGTGATCCCAGGGTTCTGGGATTGAACCCCGCATCTCTGCTCTCTGCTCTCTGCTCAGCAGGGAGCCTGCTTTCCTTCCTGCCTCTCTGCCTGGCCGTGATCTCTGTTTGTCAAATAAATTAAAAAAAAAAAAAAGACCTCGCAGATGATGACTTCTACAAATAGGAAGATCATCATTCTGGACAATCGCTATGGACATCCTATATTATAGGATACAATCCTAACGAAGGTATGGGTTTCCTTAGAATTTCATGATCTTTTTTTCTGGCAGGACCTGCCACAAATGAGGTCATGATTAGGAATCTGTCCTGGATGGTTAATAGAATAGCCAGATCCACTGTGAGGACCATTATTAGAGCACAGTGGTCTCTAGATTCCCTTGCTTGAGTTGTACCAGATGACAGAAGAGTTTTGGATTACTTGCTGGCTGCTCAAGGAATCTGTGCCATCCCCATGACTTCGTGCTGCACCTAGCGTAACACCTCACAAACAGGCTCAGTTGAAAACCACCAAAATACTTAAACTTGTCATCATTAAAAGAATTCTTTTCAGTCCTCTAAGTCAGTTTAAAGTTTTCTTTCAGTCCACTTTTCAGTGGACTCCCCACAGGACTTGGAGCCCTTCTAAGATCTGGATTACAAATAATCATATTTATTATTATACTTACATGCTCCTTTTTAATTATAATTAAATCAATGATGCTTTGTATTTCTCACTGTTGTTTAGCCATTCAAGATGTCAAAATTATGGTCACACAGAGGTTTAAATGATCAACCTACAACTAACCATTGGCAATCCCTGAAGACAAATCAACTCCATGGACTTTTTTTTTTTTTAACTCCATGGATTTTTAAGATGAGGACAATGTCTAAGACTTGCTTCTTAAAAAACTCTTTGTTGCTATGACTGTAAGCTCTCCATGACATTCATCATCTATAACATTTCATTTTCCCTCCTCTTTGGGACATGCATGACCTTTTAGGAATGAACCTTCTGAGCTAGGTGGGTAACAGATGACCCAGTGGCTGATCATCAATGCTTTCCAAGGAAAGATGTTGGTCAAAAGGGAAAAAATATGAAGTGGAAAACCTGGAATGGAATCACTACTGTCAGGAAAAGTGGAACCAGGAGGCTTTTAGGGAAGTGGGGCTTATGTAGATCCATCTCTGCACAGAGCATAAACTTTAAATATAGTTCGTTGCCAAACTGCAACATCTTGGCTTCTTGCAGCCCCGGAAAGCAAACTGGAAATTCAACGGAAATTAGACTCTCTTAGACAATCCTAATTTGGCAAAACAATTTATGTAAATCTTCTTGGACTTCCCCGCCCCCCCCCTTTTTTTTTTTAACATTTTCCCTTCAGCGGAGCACAATTTGGTTTTCCTCCCAAATCCAAGTCTCCCAAATTGCAATTCCTAAGACCCCCAATAAATTTGTGTTTGCCTTGCATCCTCGTTGCAAATTTTGAACCAATTCAGATACAGGCTCACTTAATTTTATTCTGCAGTTGCAAGATATAAGGTTTAAATTTTTGTCTTTTCAAATTTCTCGCGGTTCGCTCTAGACACAACCCGGAATGGAGTTACAAAGGGTTTCGGCTTGTGACCTGGCTTGTAACCCTCTTCCCGAAGAGGCTTGCTTTTGGGAAACTTCGGCCTTGCAAACGGAAGTGGGGGCTGGGATGCTGTGCTAGAAGCCTCCAGCGGGTGGGGTGGAGCGAGGTCAGGTTCCGTGCAGGGAGAACTCAGATTAAGTAGTTAGCCCAACCTCGGGCGATTGAATCTGGGTGTGTCACCATGGAGATGGGGCTGGCTTTGCGTGTTCGGCTGCCATTGGCTGGGGACTCCGGGCTGGGCTGAGAGCCAGCTGCGAGTAACTGCATTGACTGGGCACCTCGCTCCCGGCCGGTACAGCTCAGCGCGGAGCGGCTCCGTGGACCGCATCCGAGAGGCCAAGGGCGGTCTCTTCCACAGGGCGGCGGCGGCGGCGCCATGGAGAAGCGGTGAGACGGATACCAGGCCCAGGGAATCTGGGAGGGGGAAACTGCTGTCCCCGAGATGTGGAAGCCTAGTACCGGGGCCCCGAGGGGGCCAAGAGGGGGAACGAGTGCCCTGGAAATGCAGAGAGGCTTGGCGGGGAGCCAGGTGTCGCGGCCGCGCGGCGCAGTACTGGGGTGGCAGGAATCGAGCAGGGCTGGCGTCACAGGAGCATGAAGGGGACCCGTGTAGTGTAAATACGGTGTAGTCTACTCGGGAAAGGAACCGGTGTGTTTGTGTGGGTGTGCGCGCGCGCACTGAGATCCAAGTGTCAGGGGGGCGTACGCCCTGTCCCCCAGCCACCCTGACACGCGTACCGGGAAGAGGTCTTCCCACCCCGTGTGCTTTTCACAGATGTACGTTGTAGGGTCTAGGTAAAACTGCGAGGTGTTTTTTTGTTTTTTTGTTTTTTGTTTTTTTTGGTGACCGTTTTCAGAGGAGAGATCCTGAAGTCCCACACAGCGCCTCCCTTCCCTTCAAATTGGAGATCCAATTAAAATAACTTCGAGTCCCGGCGCCTGACTGGCTCAGGCGGTAGAGACTCTGTGACTCTTGATCTCAAGAGTCCTGAGTTCAAGCCCCACCTTGGGCGTGGCGCCTAAAGTTTAAGACTTCTAAAATTTGAGGGAAAGAATGCGCGCAGGAGCAGAGGGGAGAGGTAGAGGAACTGGGAGGAGCTGAGTAGGGAGCCCTCGGGGAGACTAGATTAGAGGACCCTGACTTCATGGACTGAGCCTCATGATCCGAATTGAGACTCTTAACCAACTGAGCCATCCAGGCGCGCATCCCACCTCCTTTTTTTTTTTTTTTTTTTTTTTTTAAATTAAGTAAGTTGAGGATGGAGTTTCCAAGGAGAGAAGGAAATCCTTACTTATTGAACTGAGCAAAAGATTGCCCATTCCTTCCACCTCGCACCTTGGAAAACTGTGCTTTGGTCCCAGAAATTGCATTCCAAGTCACCAGCATTGGGGATCACAGTAGCTCTTGGATGCACTGAGATCCAGGATGTTCTTGGGGGACTGATGGCCCATGAAGAAGTTGTATAAACTGTTACTAGATATGCTAGATGTCCAGAGCTTCTCACTTTCATTTCTTTTGCACCTCTTGGGGATTCTATTTGATGAACCATTTCATTGCTTCTTTGCATCATCCTGTGGCCCCAGCCTCATTATCCACCCCCCCCATCCTTCATCCAGTTACTACCCTGAGAGTATCCTGTTCAACTGTAGAGTCATCTGGTTTCAAAGCCTCTGCTTTTAAATAAAAGATTTCCTTTGAAGGTTTGGTTAGCTGTCTTCAGCTCTGTCACATCTCAGTCCCAGTCGCAGCCCTCCCTCCCCTGCCACCCCATCTTTGTTTTTTTTTTCCAGTTGGGTGTTTGAGAATTGGATTGGAATTGTGAGAAGAATTCTCAGTTGGTTCTTGGGTATGCATGGGTTCTGAGTAAGTGTCTATGGTTAGGTCTTTGAAGAGCAGAGAACCTTGGTGAAGAGTAGGGTGATGGGAGAGAGCAGGGTGGAGAACACAGATGGGGAAAGTAGGAGAAAGGTTCAAGTGCTGTGGTCCTGAACCTTGATTTATGGAGTGTAAGGCCTTTGGAGCTTACTGATAAGTTTCTAAAACATTTTCAGACTGCACCTGTAAGACAGGTGGGGCTGATGACGTTCCTTTGCTTTATACTTGAAACACAGGTTATTTGCTTAACCAGGCAAAATTGAGACTAGAATCCAGTTTGAGTTTGCATTCCTCTAGACCATAAATTCCTAAACCTGGTTTTAGAATCAGAATTACCTAAGACACTTCTGTAAAGAATACAGATCCTCGGGACTCTCCCCAGAATTACGGATCTCTAGGGGTGGGCTTACAGAATTTGTAACCAGCTGCTGTTGAGAAACATGAGGCATTTAGTTCTGTTGGAGCTGTTGACAACCAAAGCTCCTTTTTTGTGCTTAATCTGGTTGCTGGTGGCAAATTACCCTTTGTAATTCCATTGAACAGGATCTGTGTTGGTCTGAGTATCCAGGCAGTATGGATGTGGGGGAAATAACAGGCACATAGAATTTTTTAAAAATTTATTTGACAGACAGAGATCACAAGTAGGCAAAGAGGCACGCAGAGAGAGAGGAGGAAGCAGGCTCCCTGCTGAGCAGAGAGTCCAGTGCAGGGCTCGATCCCAGGACCCTGGGATCATGACCTGAGCCGAAGGCAGAGGCTTTAACCCACTGAGCCACCAAGGCGTCCCTGGCACATAGATTTTTATTAGGAGTGTTCCCATTGCCTTTTATCCCTGCCCACAGGGTAGTCTTAATTACATTTTGAGTATCCTCAGTGATAGACTGGATAAAAGGATTCTATTGGGCTTGTCACTGCCCTAAAGAAGTCTTAATCCTGAGACCCAGCCATTTTAGCCTCCTTGATTTGATTATTTTACTGTACTTCTCTGTAGACTCTATGGGCCTTTCCTCTCTAAATCTTTGCCGTAGAGAGAGATACTAAACCTGCCAAGGGTAGCAAAACTGAAGTTGGGGCTTGGGGTCAAGGTGGAAACATAGGTGTCATTAACTTATGCCAGGCTCTGGAATGAGGAGGGAGTTTCCAGCCAGACTTTTTCTCGGTGGGTCTGATTCAGAAAGAGGAGTGGGTGGGTACTTCGTGTGGTATTTCCTGAGAGTAAGGATCGCCCCTCTGGGACTGTTCTTTGTCTAGCTTCTGTGTCTCCTACCACCCTGGCACACCTCCCAGCCTTTTTGCATGGAAAGTCCTTAGTCTGTGTTGGGTTGGGAGAGAAACTTACCTTGATTTTCCTTTTCTCCTAGATTTACGTATGATGATTATCAGGAAACGAGTAAATGGCTTCTGTGCCAAACCAAGCACCGACCTCAAGTGGCGATTATCTGTGGCTCTGGGCTAGGGAATCTGGCCAATAAATTAACGGAGACCCAAAGCTTTGACTACAGCAAGATTCCAAACTTTCCCCAAAGTACAGGTGCTGGCAAGGGTGGGGGAGGAATTGGACCAAGGGATACTGATGAGAAGGCGTGCTTCTTTCATGCCTGCACCTGCTTGGCCTCTACAGCATTTGACTAAGGACAGCTTGTTTAAGAGAGGGGGAAAAGAGGAACACCTGGGTGGCTCAGTTGGTTAAGCATCTGCCTTTGGTTCAGGTCATAATCCCTGGGATCGAGTTCTGCATCAGGCTCCTTGCTCAGTGGGGTCCCTGCTTCTTCCTCTGCTTGCTGCTCCCCCTGCTTGTGCACGCTCTCTCTCTCAATCTGTCTTTAAAAAGGGGGGTGGTGGTGGTGGAAAGAGACCACCATGAATCAGAGTGACTTTAGAAGGAAATACCCCCAAAAGAAATTTTGTAATAGACAGGGCAGGTGTGTGGCAATGGTACCACATGATGACATATTTCCAGTGGTGTAATGATTCTGAATTTCATAAAGCTTTGCAGCATCTCACTCCCATGCTCCTTACCCCCACACACTATGTAGACACTGCATCTGCACAGCCCCTCTCATTTCTTTTCAGTCTGCAGATTAAATGGAAAGAGTAGTGCTCCTAGGGACAGTCAGGGAAGCCCTACCATTCCCAATCTCCCCAGCTCTAGCTCCTGTCCCAGGATAAGGTGCACACTGGTGCCCAATAATAAATGAACACGCAGACTGCCATGTTCCTGTAGACAAAATACACAGATAATGCATGGATACGCAAGACCTGATTGACACTCACCTTTTGGAAGGGGAAAGGAGCTGATGTCCCCTATGCACATGGAGCTCTGTGGGGTCTGAGGATGGCATATCCAGCATCTTAATAGCAGCTAGAAAACTCTAAGCCTACCCCTCAGAACAGAGGCAGGTAGGGAGTACTTGTTGGGCTCATGGGTAGAGTATGCAACTCTTGGTCTCAGGGTTAGGACTTCGAATCCCCTGTTGGGGAAGAGTTTACTTAAAAAGGGAGGAAGCCATGCCTTCAATTTATGAGTAAGGAAAATAACAATTCGGGGTGACGCCCAAATCCTTACTGCTAACATGGGATAGATTTTTGAGTGGGTAAAGATTGCACCTAAGGTGATGTACCTACTTTACAAGATGCCTGGGAGTCACGATCTGCTCCTGCTCGTCCCCTTTCACACTGAGAGTAGGCTCATATGAAAGTAATAAATGAGGCTGGGAAGTTTCTATTACTTGTAAGTAATAAACTGGATTAACCTTCAGGGTTTAAGCCCCCCCACCCCTAACTGTGGGCAACTCCTGGAGCGGCCACGCACTTCCCTTTGCTACTGCTACTCTCCCATGTTGGCTGAACCTCTTAATTTACTGACATTTTTCCATTTACTACCTATGAAACTCTGTTTTCACCTGTGGTTCATGAATTTTAGGTTAGTGACCTTAGCCGGTTCTCTGGGGGAAAAAGAGGGGAGGGCAGATAGACCAGGTAAAATAAGGGCAAGAGTGGTTTATTTGGTTTACTTATTAATTCTCAGATAACTAATATCCATTGATTTGTTTACTCATGTTTTATTTTATTTTATTATTATTATTTTTAAAGATTTTATTTATTTATTTGACAGAGATCACAAGTAGGCAGAGAGGCAGGTAGAGAGAGAGGGGGAAGCAGGCTCCCTACTGAGCAGAGAGCCCGATGTGGGGCTCCATCCCAGGATCCTGGGATCATGACCTGAGCAGAAGGTGGAGGCTTGAACCCACTGAGTCACCCAGGTGCCCCTTACTCATGTTTTAAATTCCTGTCTTCCTTACCCTTTTCTCTAGGAGTTAAGACTTTGCACAGGTATTTTTCAGACCCTATGAAGCAAGATTGGGAGACCAGAGCACAGAGGTGGGAATGGGGGGTTGGGGAAAGAAAGATTAAAAAGAGGGGGAGGGTAGGGCATCTGGGTGGCTCAGAGCCACCCAGACTCTGACTCTGACTCCTGGTTTCAGCCCAGGTCTGATCTCAGAGCTGTGAGATGGAGCCCAGAATCCTGCTGACTTTCAGTGGGGATTCTGCTTAAGACTCTCTCTCTCTCTGACCCTCCCCCTGTGCACCCTCTCTCTCTCAAATAAATAAATCCTTAAAAAAAGAGAGAGAGGGAAGGCAAAGGGCAAAGTTTTCTTTATCAACCTATTTTTTTATACTTTCGTTTTCCTAGCTGTTATCTCTGCTCTATTACTGGCAGGTTTTTTTTACTTTTTTTTATAAGCTCTTTTGTCTCTGACCATCCATCAACTTTTCCTCTTGATTTTGGTTCCTCTCTCACACCACCCATTCATTGCCTCTTGGTTAGGTGGTCGAGTCCATTAGAGGAGAAATGCCAGAGAAGGGAAATGGTAATAGTGGTTCTTATGTCTGTGTGGGAGTTATTTGGCACTCCCACATCCCTGCAGGCCCCACTAGGGGCCTGTATTCCTACACGATGGTTTTGTGGGTCATAATGGAGGTGACTTAGATGGGTCCAAACTCTGCCCATTTGCCTGCTGGTCAGTAGCCTCTTTAGGAAGCTAGAATATACCATGAGCTCCCTTTTAAGAGTCAATTAAACCATGGTTTAGTTAGGGTAAGAAATAAGAAGAGGGGTACCTGGGTGTCGCATTCAGTTAAGTGTCTGCCTTCGGCTCAGGTCATGATCTCAGGGTCCTGGGATTGAGCCCCTCGTCAGGCTCCTTGCTCAGTTGGGAGCCTGCTTCTCCCTCTCCCTCTGCCTGCCGCTCCCCCTGCTTGTGCTGTCTCTCTCTCTCTGTCTCTCTGTGTCAAAGGAATAAATAAAATCTTTATTTTATTTATTCCTTTGACAGAGAGAGAGAGGTCACAAATAGGCAGAGCAGCAGGCAGAGATAGAGGGGGATGCAGGCTCCCTGCTGAGCAGAGAGCCCGATGTGGGGCTCGATCTCAGGACCCTGAGATCACGACCTGAGCCGAAGGCAGAGGCTTAACCCACTGAGCCACCCAGAAAGACATTTTGAGAATTTTTAAATTTTTGGAAAAGTAATATGTAATGACTACATTTACTGCAGTCATTATTTCCCACTTACTCTTATTTTTTACTCACTTTCATTCTCTTGTGGTATGGCCTTCTTATCCTTTTGAAGTTTCTTTAAAAAAAAAAAAAACCCTCCTTCTTTTCCTTTGCTACATGCATGCTTCACATTGAACATCCTTACTCCCATAGCCCCAATCTCAAGATGTATTTATATGCTTATTTGTAGGCTTATGATTGATTTATTTCTGTCTCTGCCAGACTTCAGCTTTCTGAAAGCAGAGAGAAGAATGTTTTCTTCGGCTTAATTACATCCTCACATGTTGGGCGCAATGAGTTGGCTGGTAGTGGGTGCTCGTTCAGTGGATATGTATCCTATGAAGGCATCACCCTATTCTTTCTCCTTTCTGTTTTGCATACAGTGCCAGGTCACGCTGGTCGACTGGTGTTTGGATTCCTGAATGGCAAGGCCTGTGTGGTGATGCAGGGCAGATTCCACATGTACGAAGGCTACTCGATCTGGAAGGTAAGTCAGGTCAAAGCCTGGATGGATCTGGAAGGAGGGGGAGAGAGTTCTTAATCCTATTTTATTACCTAGATTCCTGGGCTAGATAGGTTTTAGGCCTTTCCTTTCTCTTCTTTCCTGATCTGTATCTTGCCTATCTGTGTGAGTGGGTTGGTGACATTGTTAAGAACACTTTATGGTCTTTTGTCTTGTGCTTTGTAAGGTGACATTCCCAGTGAGGGTCTTCTACCTTATGGGTGTGGACACCCTAGTGGTCACCAATGCAGCTGGAGGACTCAACCCTGAGTTTGAGGTCGGAGATATCATGCTAATCCGTGATCATATCAACTTACCTGGCTTCAGTGGTGTGAATCCTCTTATGGGGCCCAATGATGAAAGGTGTGTATCTTGCTTTGTAATTTTTTTTATAGCTGGGTAAGGTTTAAGGATTTGTCTGGAAATCAGGAGCGGGCTCATGTGGTTCCAGGAATCTGAGATTCTAACCTGTGCTCTAGGTTCGGACTTCGTTTCCCTGCCATGTCCAATGCCTATGACCGGGATATGAGGCAGAAGGCTCACAGTGCCTGGAAACAGATGGGGGAGCAGAGAGAGCTAAAGGAAGGCACCTATGTGATGCTGGCAGGCCCCTCCTTTGAGACTGTGGCAGAGTGTGGGCTGCTGCAGAAGCTGGGGGCAGATGCTGTTGGTGAGCAGGGGAACTTTGGCTGGAGGCTCGAAGAGGGAGGGGCGTGGTAAAAATAGGGATGGAAAGGAGTAAAAAATGATAGACCTCAATGGTGAATTGGGAGAGGATCTAATTTAAGGGAAGATTGAGTTAAAGTGATTTGAAAGGTGTTGAGATTTGGTGTCTTGTCAGCATTAAACCTCCCCACCCAGCACCTCGGGCTTTAACAGCCGTAATGCTAATGACCCATCCACGATTCCATGACTACTTCTAAAGATTATTCTAAAAAAATAGTATTATAGACCACTTTGTGTACCTCTGGCTGGAAGATGGAACCTCATCCTTAGAATTGACTTCAGAATAACCAGAAACAGATAGAGAAGTAATCGTAGTGTTTATAAGTGATGTGTAAGGCCCTCTGAGGCCCCACTCACTGAAGCAATACAGAACAACCCAAGCCAGACAGGAAATTAGCTGCTTCTCTGGATGATTTTTTGAGATACTAAATTGTCAATGAGGTAATGAATGGAGATGAGGCCAGAGGGTGAGGAAAATAGTCCTTTGAGGATCCTGATGGTTGATTTCCTCTCTCTCCTCATCAGGCATGAGCACAGTTCCAGAAGTTATAGTTGCAAGGCACTGTGGACTTCGAGTCTTTGGCTTCTCCCTCATCACTAACAAAGTCATCTTGGATTATGAAACCAAGGAGAAGGCCAATCATGAGGAAGTACTGGAGGCTGGAAGACAAGCTGCAGAAAAGTTGGAACAGTTTGTCTCTGTTCTTATGGCCAGTATCCCACCACCTGCCAAAGCCTGTGAGCTGGAGTGATCTGGCCTTTCCCTAATGGGATCCAAGTAGCTGCTGTCTACTTTGGTCCCTTGCTGGGGTCATGTGCCTCTGCCCTTCAGTAGTAGGAGAAAGGAGAGGAAGATCCCTGTCCTTCACCTTCACCATTTCTCCCACCAGACCATTCTGCGCAGGCTTTTTTTATCGTTACCTCAAATCATTTATCAGTTCCCTACCCTCTTCTTCAGGAGCTAGAGCCCAGCCCTTGCTGTGTCTATGGCGGGGGTGTGACCGGGGCTGTTGAACTTGGCACAGTAGCTACTGCTGTCCTTCTGATGTAATGCATTCACATTCCTGGGGACTCGGTTCTGACTCCTCAAAAGCAGGAGAGCCCCCCGTAAGGGCCATCACAGTCCAATACCCCTAGGACTTTTGTATTCCCATATTTTGAGAATAAAAAGAAAGATGAAATAATTCCTTCATTTTTATGTGGTTTGGGATGAGGGTAGGGGCACAGGCCCAGTTTGGCATCAGAGGTTGAGATCCCATGTCTTGTGTGACTATCTGCTTCTAAGACAAGTGGCGAAGAACTGAGATGGGTGGCGTGTGACTGCATGGAAGCATGAGGAGAGCCAAGACGGGAAGATACAGATGTTAGAAGGTAAAGAAGGAAGGGCTAACATCTGGCACAAGACGGCCCCTTTCTTCAGACCAGTCTTGCCTCTGTCCTTTGCCTTCTGATTGCTTCATGCCCTGTCTACACTCTGATGAATATCTGAATTGCTTCACTGGTCTCAGCTGTTCCACAGTTGGCTATTTTCTTCTTATGCCCTGATGATATTTCTTGTTGGTTTCTTTCTCTCCCTTACCCTAACTTGTGCCATAATTAATGGCAACCCTACATTCCCTCTCTGCATTCTGGCAATGCTGTGGCAAATACCTCTTTCTCTGCTACCAGTCATCCCGCTGCAGGTTCGAGTCCTGCCAGCGCCAGGCAAACCTGTGAAGTTAGTCATACTTCACTTCTCTTTGCGTACCTCCTTTTCTCCTAGTGTTTCATTCCTGGGTTCTAATCTTTCTCTTCACTTTTGCTTGCTCAGAAAACCCCAGTGACCCAACATCCAGGCATTTGCTGGTTCATTGCACTATTCTGTTCACTCACCAGTTTGCATTCAGCTGGCCGGTGAGTTGCAAAACCACGCTACTCTCCCAGACCTCTTTGCCTTTTGAGGAAAGGTGGAATTGGATGAGCCACTAATAGTAGTGAATGTCAGTTGTCCATTGAAAACTTTTAAAGCCTCTCAAATCATCCTTTGTTTGGTAACTGACCTACCTACCTGAACCCAGCACAAAGAAAAGGTATCCTGGAATGGCCCTGTCCCCACTCTCTATCTTGTCTATTTTTTGTACATCCACTGGCTCTAAACCCTACCTGGACCTTCAGGTACTCTGCTGGTGTATGCCACGCGCCCGTGAGAGAGCTGGCTTAGAGGGAAGTACTGTGTGTCCTTCAGATACGTATGTTAACTGTAACTTGTTGATCTAATGAGATGGTTCATAAACATTTTTTTATCAAGTTAGTGAATTATAACACCCTCAGCCAAGAAAATATTAAATTAAAAATATAAAAGTCCTCTTAACTGCCCTTCAATCTTAAGAGAGATGCATTTGTGAAACCATTAACTGTTAATACAAGATGATGTAAAATGTGTAAAAGTTACATAAAATGGGAGCCCAATGGATATACCTGTTGTATACTCTGGACCTTAAAGATTGGGTTGTTTCATGAAAACTTTGAGTTTAGCCCTAAAGGATGGAAGAGAGGAAAAGGTTTTCATAATCAGGTAAGCCAAAGCACAGAGCTATAAAAAGTACTAGACATGTTCATGGGTCATTGTCACAACAAGTATAATGAGGACAGAAAACATGAGGGTTCTAATGAGACACGGGCAAACATACTTGGAGGTTAGAAAGGGAAAGCATTTGTTGCTTGGCTTTCCTACCCCTGATCTGCCTCATGGTGAGATGGCTCGGGAATGAGAACGGCGCCATCTAAAAAATAGGTCCCAGAGAGATTCAAATGGAATTGTTAGACACACCTTTAGCCATTTAAATGTAGTAGATGGGTTTGCCCATTTACCCTGTAAAGGGTGTCATGTATTTAATGATAAAATACTAGATTCAAGGGTTTCTGGGTGGCTTAGTCGATGAAGTGTCTGCTTTCCGGCTCAGATTGTGATCCCAGAGTTCTGGGATCCACCCTCCCTCCCTGTTCCCAGGTTCCCTGCTCATGGGGGAGCCTGCTTCTCCCTCCCTCTATGCCCCTCCTCCTCTCTCAGATAAATAAAATCATTTTATTTTTTTAAAGATTTTATTTATTTATTTGACAGAGATCACAAGCAGTCAGAAAGGCAGGCAGAGAGAGAGTGGGAAGCAGGCTCCTTGCTGAACAGAGAGCCCAAAATGGGGCTCAATCCCAGGACCCTGAGATCAGAACCCGAGCCAAAGGCAGAGGCTTAACCCACTGAGCCACCCAGGCATCCATATAAGAAAAATTTTACAAGAAGAATAAAAGCAACTTTATTAAGTTAATTTATGTATATTTATCCATTTAAAGTAAATAATTGATTGGCGTTTAGTATTTTCACAGGTCAGTATAATCATCCCCACAGGAAATTAAAGAATATTTTAAGCAACTCAGAAGGAAACCTTGTACCTTTTAGCTACTATGCCCTCAACACTCCCTAACCCAAGCAACCATTAGTCTAGTTTCTGCTCTATAGATAGAATTATCTTGGACCTTTATATGAAGGGAATTGTATATAGAATCATGTGGACTTTGTATCTGGCTTCTTTCACTTAGCATGTTTTCAAGGTTCTTCTGGGTTACAGCCTCTGTCAGTACCTCGTTTCTTTTTATAACCAAGGAATAGTCCATAGCATGGGTACACTGCATTTTTTTTTTTTTAAAGATTTTATTTATTCATTTGACAGAGAGAAATCACAAGTAGGCAGAGAGGCAGGCAGAGAGAGAGAGAGAGAGGAGGAAGCAGGCTCCCTGCTGAGCAGAGAGCCCGATGCGGGACTCGATCCCAGGACCCTGAGATCATGACCTGAGCTGAAGGCAGCGGCTTAACCACTGAGCCACCCAGGCGCCCCGGGTACACTGCATTTTATCAAGTATCTTCAAAGTGCCAACCAACTCAACCCAAACTGAATGGATCAGTTTAGGTGAGCAAGAGAATAAAGCAAAAGTCAAGGAAGGAGGTCTGGGAAGATAACTCAGAGAAGGGTAGTTCTCAGAAACAGTCTGTGATGAGACTTACTCTCTAGAGGTGCCTGCAAAAGAGATTTAAAAGAAAAAGATTTTATTTATTTGAGAGACAGAGCACAAGCAAGGGAAAGCTGAGGGGCAAAGGGAGAAACAGACCCGGGGCTCAATCCCAGGGTCCTGAGATCATGACCTGAATGGAAGGCAGATGCTTAACTGACCGAGCCACCTAGGCACCCCCCAAAATTGATTTTCTTTAATCTCAGGATAGGTGTCAAAACACACATTTCAAGGCAGGCTTTTCTGCCCTGGCCATATCATGGTCACCTTTATCAACACCAATAATGTTTATTAATCATGTACTTTGTACAGAACATTGTCCTTCAAACCATGAAATAAATTGGCAAAAGGACAAAGGGCTTCCAATCTAAATCAGATATTGGATACGTGGGTTAAAGAAAAGCTGAATCATTTGTGTCCTCTACACCTACTTTTAGTCTTTTCCTATGATGTCAGTATTTGGAAAATTTTTGAAAAAGGAATAATGTGTGAAAAGTAGCCTGTGCTAAGTGCCAATGATAAAAGGTACTACAGGGATTCAAAGAGAACCAGCATGGGATGAGGAGTGGGAAGGGGCAGTGAGACTTGAGTTAGGCCCTACAGGAAAAATAGGTGAAGAGGGTATTGCACTCCAGGGAAGGCACTCCATGAAGGTAGATTGAGGAATGTTTGATCACTGAACAGAACAAAATGGCAAAATTGAAGAAACCATGAGTGGGAACAGTGGGAGATAAGTGAACAAAGCTAGATTGTTCAGGGGTCCAATTCCAGGCTAAGGAGTGAAAATCTTCATTTAGGAAAAAAAAGAAGGCTTTTTAAGTAGGGACTGATGGGTGAAAATCATGCTACTGTTCTGATGGACAGAAGCCAAATTGGAAGCTTTGGCTTCCTTTTGGGCTGTTTTGATGGTAGAAAGAACTTCCACCCCAAACTCGCTGAATATAATAACATCACCGGTAGCATTAAGTATTTAACCAAATTGGTCTTTTGTAGTGCTTAAAAGACTACACTGTTATAAAATAAAATGTAAAGGTAAAAGTGCAAGCAATTTAGCAATGAAAATATACACTTAAGTCAAATTAGTGGTTTTCATTTTTTTTTACATTAAAACTTTGAGCACATAGTTTAAAACTTAAGCAACATAAGATGCATACAGTGAGGGGCACCTGGGTGACTGTCATTAAGCATCTGCCTTTGGCTCAGGTCATGATTCCAGGCTCCTGGAAGCCGGGAGCCTGCTTCTACCTCTACCACTCCCTCTGCTTGCATTCCCTCTCACTGTCTCTCTCTCTCTGTCAAATAAATAAATAAAAATCTAAAAAAAAAAAAAAGTTGCCTGCAGTGAAGTTTCACTTGCATCCTGTCCTCCATCTGCCTTTCCTTCCCCACCCCACTGGTAACCACTTTAGTTTTCTGTGCATTCTTCCAGGATTTATAAAAAATATAAGCAAATGTAAATATATGTTCTCATTTTTACCTCCTATTATCCATGGAAGCTAATAGGTTATATATATTGTCCTGCATCTTGCTATTTTCTTTCTTTGTTCTCTTTTAAGATTTTATCTATTTGTGAAAGAGAGAGATTGCTGTTTTATGTCTTGAGATGTTTTGCATGTACTATACACGTATCAGTGTGCTTTTTTGATGACTAGGTCAGCACTGTCAAGGATACATGTCTGTCACCTCAAGTTTTTTTAGAAGCAAAGGAAGAATATGGCCTTGATGTTTTTTAGCCACTGTCCACGCTATTTGTTGATCGCCAATAGGAATAGAGACCCAGATAATACCACCTGCCATCCCTTTAAAACAAGAAGGTCGGGGAGAACAGAACTGTTCTTTCTGTGTTGTGCCCTCTGTCTAGATCTGATTTGGCTTAGATTTGCATTTTTTTTCTTTGTAAACAGGCATCTGCTCTTCCTAACTACTTTGTGTTTCTAAAGGATATCGTTTGAACAAACACTGGCTCTCTGCCTGGTGTTTCTGTTATTGTGAACTTGGACTCTAACGAAAATGGAATATTTCCAGTCCTTAGCCTTTTTGCCAGATTTTTTGTTTTGAACTCCATTAGACTTGACATTGTTTGGAATGAATCCTTATTCTCTGGTATTTATTTTTTTTTATTTTTTTTATTTTTTAAAGATTTTATTTATTTATTTGTCATAGAGAGAGAAGCGAGAGCAAGCACAGGCAGACAGAGTGGCAGGCAGAGGCAGAGGGAGAAGCAGGCTCCCTGCCAATCAAGGAGCCCGATGTGGGACTCGATCCCAGGACGCTGGGATCATGACCTGAGCCGAAGGCAGCCGCTTAACCAACTGAGCCACCCAGGCGTCCCTATTCTCTGGTATTTAGGTCGAAGACCTCCCCTGCCCCTTCCATTTGGTTTTCATATTCAACTCACGTCCATTCTGACTTTCTTCATTGTGGGAAGCTTATTATCTCAACAGCCACTCTCTCTTTTTTTCTTGCTTTCTCTCTCTCTCTTTTTTTTTTTAAAGGCAGGATTTTTTTTTTAAGAGTTTATTTATTTATTTGACAGAGATCACAAGTAGACAGAGAGGCAGGCAGAGAGAGAGAGAGAAAGAGAGAGAGAAGCAGGCTCCCCGTTGAGCAGAGAGCCTGATGCGGGACTCGATCCCAGGACCCTGAGATCATGACCTGAGCTGAAGGCAGCAGCTTAACCCACTGAGCCACCCAGGCACCCCTGCTTTCTATCTCTTTGTTACTCATTTTTAAAATGCCGTTTTGTTTGTTGGCTATTTGATTTTGGCCTTAGACTTCCTTTTTCTTATTTTATTTTGAAGGGTCCGAGAGATGCCTTATGCAGCAAACCCTGTCCTGCAGTGGTATTGTGTATTGTGTAACCCTTAGACACATGAGGAGTCTCCATCCAAGGAGGGGCTTTTGGCAGTCACACTCATTTATGAGACAACTAGGGTCGACATAGTCTAATGTGACCCTCGCTTACTTGGGAGTTTTCGGTAACAGTGCACTCTTCTGGTAAAGACATTGGAGTCAGGATGTTTGTAGTCCCATCTGAGTTGGAAAATGTGTTCATTTCTCTGATTGAGCTATTTTTTGCCCTTTGGATAAATAATCCTACTTGGTTTTTTCTTCAAAGGATATCTGGGTCAGTTCTTGTCATCAGTCTGCACCTAGTAGGGCATTCAGATAACCAGAACTTTGACCTGATGATCCTGCATTACATTTGTCCATTTTTTTTCCATTTATTTTGAACTTTGTCCTTTTATAATGAGATTATTAAGCCAGAAATGCTGGCGTGTGTGGGTGTGCATATGTGTGCATATATGCATATGTGCAAAAACCAAAATTATCAACTTAAAAACTCTTGTCTGCCCATGAAAACTTGAAAAAACTTGAAGTTTCCCAATGTCTCAGACAGGGCACTCTTCAAATGTAAGTTTCTGGGCTGCGCCGCAGGGAAAAAGATGAACAAGGAAGGTATGTTTATTTACGTATGTTCCAGAGATTAAGGAACAGAGAAGAATGAGACAATATGCCTGTCTTTGTGGAGCTTACCTTAAATTGGGGGAGTCAATTTACAAATAAATACAAATGTAAAGAAATCTAAGGAAATGGTAAGGGTTAAGAAAAAATAAAGTGAGGGAAATGGATAGTAATAGAGGAAGGAAAGGCAAGTCAAAACTACAGTGAGATACCATTTCACACTCAGCAGAATGTCTACAATAAGGCAGACATTAACCAGTGTTGGCAAGGAGACAGAAACAGGAACGGTCATGCATCGCTCACTGGTGGGAAGGTAATAGGGTGTTGCCACAAAACAGTTTGGCAGTTTCTCAAGAAGTTAAGCACAAAATTACCATATGGCCCAGCAATTTCACTTCTAGGTATCTACCAAAGAGAAATAAAAACATAACCACCCAGGGGTGCTTGGCAGGCTCAGTTGAAAAAAAATAAAAAAAGAAAAAAACTATATCCATTAAAGACTTACACACAAATGTTCACAGCAACATTAGTCGTAATAAAAAATGAAATAATTGGTGAACAAAAAATATATATCCATACAATGTAATACCATTCAGCTATAAGAAGAAACAAACTACCCACACTGTTCTTGTCATGGATGAACCTCAAGAACCTGCTGAGTAAAATAATTAGATACAAAAGAATCATTCTATGATTCTGTTTATATGAAATTCCAGGAAAGACAAACTTGTGGAGACAGAAAGTAGATAGTGGTTTCCTGGGGTCCAGGGTGGAAATGGAAATGAAAGAAGCATAAGGGATCTTAGGGGATGAGAACAGAACAAATGGGTGCATTGCTAGTAACGCTACTAAAAGTCACTGAATTGGTGGCTCAGTGGGTTAAGCCTTTCTGACTTCAGCTCAGGTCATGATCCCAAGGTCCTGGGACTGAGTCCCACATCAGTGCTCTGCTCAGCAGGGAGCCTGCTTCCTCTTCTTTTCTCTCTCTCCGTGATCTCTTTATGTCAAATAAATAAATTTTAAAAATCTTAAAAAAAAAAAGTCACTGAATTGTACACTTGAAATGGGTAAATTTTATGATATGTAAAATATACCTCAGTAAAGGG
>NC_081569.1:49722274-49812649 GCF_022355385.1 Mustela nigripes | reverse complement strand
TTTTTTTTTTTTTTTTTTTAAAGAAAGTAATAAAAGGGCAAGAGATTTCAAGTGGGTTATTTTGGGGAAAGCCTGAGGGGTGCCCATTTGACCAGAGGCCTGGGTAAATAAATACATGGCCATGAAAAATAACCCACTTGAAATGGTTAAATTTTATGATATGTAAAAAATACCTCATTAAAGGGTTTTTTTTTTTTTTTTTTTTAAAGAAAGTAATAAAAGGGCAAGAGATTTCAAGTGGGTTATTTTGGGGAAAGCCTGAGGAGCTGCCATTTGACCAGAGGCCTGGGTAAATAACTACATGGCCATGAAAAATAAGGAGACTTGGTAAGTTTCTGAATTCTTGGTAATGATGTGTGAGTCAGTAAGAAGGAGACATCATTTAAGAATGTTTATTTCAGTTTTAAAAAAGCAGAATCTAGGGGCGCCTGGGTGGCTCAGTGGGTTAAAGCCTCTGCCTTCTGCTCAGTCGTGATCCCAG
Source organism: Mustela nigripes (assembly GCF_022355385.1). Taxonomy (NCBI): domain Eukaryota; kingdom Metazoa; phylum Chordata; class Mammalia; order Carnivora; family Mustelidae; genus Mustela; species Mustela nigripes. Next base: position 49,812,168 of record NC_081569.1, on the reverse strand, counting down.
AGGCTTGGGATCAGCCCCACATCGCATTGGGCTCTCTGCTCATCAGGGAGCTTGCTTCCCCCTCTCTCTGCCTGCCTCTCTGCCTACTTGTGATTTCTGTCTGTCAAATAAACAAATAAAATCTTAAAAAAAAAAAAAAGCAGAATCTAGGAATTTGTTATGGATTACAGAGAGTTTAAGAATAAAGAAAAAAGCCTTATTTGGATATTCAGAGTAGAACATTAAAATAGCATCAACATTGAAATAGATATTAAAACAATATTCCAGGGGCACCTGGGTGGCTCAGTGGGTTAAAGCCTCTGCCTTCGGCTCAGGTCATGATCCTAGGGTCCTGGGATCGAGCCCCGCATCAGGTTCTCTGCTTAGCGGGGAGCCTGCTTCTGCCTTTCTGCCTACTTGTGATCTCTGTCTGTCAAATAAATAAATAAAATAAAATAAAAAGCCCAAAAAACAAAAAAACAAAACAAAAAACCCCAATATTCCAAACAAATAACTGCAAATTTCCCGTATTAGTTCCTTCAGTCCCATACAACTAATTCTTATTCTGCTAGATCTTGCGTAAGCAGTCCCATGAAGTTGTTTGCTTATTGACCAAGAGTTCTGGAAATTTTGGCTCAATCCACTGGTTTGGTATGAAAGTTGTCTAAATATCATTAACTCAAAAACCTGTCCTTAGGAGTCTATGCTTTAAAGGGCCAATGCCTTGAAGTATCTAGTACAGTCCTTTTTCACAAGGCTCTGACACCACCTTTTATCAAAGACACAAATTCTCATTAGTATTTATAACGGAGCCTTCAGGCCAGCAATAAACAAAAACTACCTATGGGTGACAGAACCTTAAAATGCCTGTGGTTAGTTTATTGCTGATAATCTTCAGATGTGAACATGTAGGAAGTTTCATAATAAGAATAACGCACCTCACAAGGAAATTTGGTTGTTTCTTTGGAATGTAAAACAGTAATAAAAGCCATTTCAAAAAAAACTTCAGACAAAATGTCTTTAAAGATAGTTAAGCCTATTTCAAAGTAGTCAGTGCATGTTACTTGTGCTGATTGATAAAAATGGATGAATGTAATATTTATAGAAAATGCAACCCAGAATATTACTGAGCTGGCATCTTTCCTAGCAGAGGTGTAGGATTTAGATATAATTTGGGGAGTTCGTTCTGTAAACTTTGTTGGTTCTAGAAGTTCCTGTCGCACTAGAGTAGGGATGGTTGTGGTCTGTTTTATTGATCATATGTTATTAGCAAAACCCCTCCAACATTACAGAAGGTGCCAAAATCACTCAGTTAGAAAGAACAGGATGCAGGGCCATAACTCCCCAGAGGATCATCTACTAAATGGAACCAGGGCTAGACAGGGCCTACACTAGACAAGCCCAGACCAGGGTGACTGCAGAAATTAGAGGTGACAAAGAAGTATAAGGATGAAAGATCTGGGTGGACATCTGCCTTCCTCTTGGTCATAATCTCAGGATCCTGAGATCAAGTCCTATGTCAGGCTCCTTGCTCAGTGGGGAATCTGCTTCTCCCTCTGCCTGCTGCTGCCCTGTTTGTACTCTCTGACAAATAAATCAATAAAATCTTAAAAAAAAATAAGAAAGAAAAAAAGAAAAGAAAAATCCAGCACCGGTTAGAAGGGTTGAGTTCTATGGATTTGACCAGGTTTATGTGAGTTCATTTTATAAATGTGAATTATCATGATTCTTACTAAGAACCGAAAATATCCATCTTATATGAGATACATATTTTTAAGATTGTTTTGGGCATCAGTGATAACCAGTTGTTCTCTAGATCCATGAGGAAATGACTTCAATAGGACCAGACCATCAGGGGCAAGATATCTGGGATAAAAGAAGGAACAATTGGTGGGATCCTATAGGTCAGAGTCCTGCCCCCATTCTACTGCCTCCTAGCTATGTGGCCCGAGGCAAGTCACTTACTTCGAGATTACTGTAAAACAAGAGAAATAATTTTAGTTCCTTTTACTTGTTGAGGAAGTTGTAAGGGTCATATAAGGTCATTTAGGTGGAAGTAAACTAAAATGCAAAGCCATCTGATTAGGTCCTCAGAAAGCCTAAATACCACCATTGTATGAATTGAAAGGAAAGGCACTTCCTCTGGGTGAAATCAGCTCTGCACCAGTTTGCACAGTTTGTTGCACAGAGCACAGTTAGGTTCTGGTCTCTACGTACTGCATGGCTGGCTATCCCGAGCACAGAGTAAACTTCAAAACGGCTCCTTCCTTCCTTCCTTCCTTCTTTCCTTCCTTTCTTTCTAAGATTTTATTTATTTATTTGATAGAGATCACAGGAAGGCAGAGAGGTAGGCAGAGAGGGAGGGGGGAAGCAAGCTCCCCGCTGAGCAGAGAGCCCTGAGGTGGGGCTCCATTCCAGGACCCTGGAATCATGACCCCAGCCAAAGGCAGAGACTTTAATCCACTGAGCCACCCAGGCGCCCCTGTAGAACGGTTTCTGCATGGGAAATGACACTGCGTGGGAGCACCAGGAAGCGTTCCCTACCAAGATGATTGCCTGGTCTCCTCCATGGCTAGGTCCCTTTGGGTTTCGTGGGTCGGGCTAAACCAACACCAGGCTCTGCACACTCCTGAGCACTCTGCAGTCCTAACGGAGGTCAGTGTTTGAGCATAGGGTCATCTCAAGTAACCTGTCTGTCTCTGAAAAATGCCTCCCACCCCACTGGCCCCACTCTGAACCTAGGTGCATTTGGAGGGCATGTGTGTGATGAAAACCCTGGGGAAAAAAGGCAATGGCTCGTTTGGGACCCACAGCAAAGTTGAATCCCTTCGTAGTGAATTGATGTTCATTTTCCCTTCTTTTGTTTTTATGTTTCTCATCCTGAGAAACTCCTCGTAGTTTGGAGAACATCCAGCTGGAGGCTGAGCTGGTTTCACACCCATCCAGTCAGCTGTCACTAGACAGAAGCAGCTGCCACTGCAGGGTGAGGGAAAAGCTCCTGTGTGCCCAGTGGAGGAGTGTGCTGACCATTGCTAATTCTTGCATAACCAAGTGCTTCTCAACCGCATCCCCAAATCCGGACTTTCATAGCAAAGACACTGTACCTCCCTTTCACTACCCTGAGGTGTGATTCTCAGATGCAATCACAGGGATTCACACTTACCCCCAGGCAACTCGTCTTTGGAGTCCGAGCACTCAAACATCATTGCTCCAACAAGTCTTGCCTTTCACTCCTGCATTATTGGTTTTCTTCTCTGCTTAGTCTTTATTATCTGTAAACAAGCTGGTGTTGTCTTTTCTTAAAAACAAAACAAAGTAGAAAACCAACCTTCTCTTGACCCTTATGCCCTTTCAGTCTCATACTTTAGATACCTGGTCATATGCTGATGGCTCTGAAATTTGTAGCTCCAGCTCACACTGGTCTGCTGTACAGTCTCCTATAGTCACTATATTTACCGCCTGACATCTCGACTTGAAAATTTAATACGGGTGTTGAATTTAACATCCACACAGGGCTGAGTGGGGTGGAAGAAGACCACAGGCTAGATATCCTGTGTAAATAACCGTGTAGGTAAGGGTCCTATGTGTGCAGACATGTGTTTCTCCATACTGTTAGTAAACCATCTATAATGAGGCTTGACACTTAATATAAGTGTTTATTTTGCAAAAATTATTGGTTCATAGGAAGTTGCCAAGATAACACAGAGAGCTCTAATGTACCCTTCACCCGCTTCCTCGTGATTACATCTTACGCATCCACATGATGTGTGAGATTGACAGTAGCATAATGTGTGTGTGTGTGTGTGCGTGTGTGTGTGTAGTTCTGTGTCTTTTTATTTTATGTGTTAATTTATGTAGTCACTGCTGCAAACAAGATACAGAATGACTTCATCACCACCAAGATTTCCCTTGTGTGGGTGTCTGGCTAGCTTAGGCAGTAGAGCGTGGGACTCTTGATCTTGGGTCCTGAGTTCGATGGGTGTGGATATTACTTCAAAACAAAACAAAAAAAACTACAAAAGGACCTCCCTTGTAGTACCTCCTTAGAGCCACATCTGTGTCCTTACGCCCACCATTCAAACCCCTGACACTGTTCTCCATATTGCATGGATGTCATCTAAATGGAGTTATAGGGTACACGGCCTTTGATGTTATTATTTCTTTCATGCAGGGTAATACCTCTGAGATTCATCCAGGTGATTCCGAGTGTCAGCAGCCCATCCCTCTTTACTGCTGAGTAGGATTGCGTGCTGTGCATGCCTTCCAGTTTGTTTAGCCCCTCACCCAGTGGAGGACATGTGGGCTATTTCTAGTGTGGGCTAATACAAATGAAATGCTGTTAACATTCATGTACAAGTTTCTGGGTGGACACATGTTTTCATTTCTCTGAGATAAATGCCCACGAGTGTGATTGTTGAGTTGTAGGATAAGCATGTAGTTAGTATTTTTAAAAAATCTGCCAAACTATTTCCCAGGTAATAGTACTATTTATATTCCCATCAGCAATATACAAGAGATCCAGTTTTTTCGCATCCTTGCCAGTGTTCCGTATTATCACTACTTTCTTTTTTTTCATTATAACCATTCTGATAGATGTGTAGCAGTGTCTTCCCACCGAAGGTCCCTGGACTTGTTTCTCTGCAGTCCTGTCCCGCCTGGTAGTCTGCTGCATGAACTCAAGTTGCCTGGTCCTCCTTGGACTCTCAGTTCCATCTCCTCGGCTGGAAGACTGAGAGGCTCCGCCCACATCCTGGTCTCTGTGCCATCTGGCCCAGAAACTCTCCGCAGGGAGTAAATTGGAGGAGTAGGCTCATCCCCTTTGTTTCCCCTCTCTCAGTGATCGCTGGACTTCATCACCTTTGTCCAATGTGTTAAAAGTCTATTATTTCATATTATTTGCCCATTATTCCAGGAGTTTTAGGCAAAATCCAATCACTGTTCCTCCATCCTGACTACAAGTGGAAGTCCATTACTTTTTTAAGTCCACATTTTATTTTATTTATTTTTTAAAGATTTTATTTATTTGAGAGAGAGAGGGTGAGAGAGTGCACATGAGTGGGGGGGGGGGGCAGAGGGAGAGGGAGAAGAAGGCTTCCGGCTGAGGAGGAAGCCCAATCAGGTCTCCCTTGATCCCAGGACTCCAGGATCATTACCTGAGGGAAAGCAGACAGCCAACCATCTGAGCCACCCTTTTTATTTTTTTTAAGATTTTATTTATTTATTTGACAGAGATCACAGACAGAGATCACAAGTAGGCAGAGAGGCAGGCGTGGAGGCAGGTGGAGAACAGGCTCCCCGCTGAGCAGAGAACCCGATGCAGGGCTGGATCCTAGGACCCTGGGACCATGACCTGAGCTGAACACAGAGGCTTTAACCTACTGAGCCATCCAGACGCCCTTTATTTATTTATTTGAAAGAGAGACAAAAGAGAGTGGAAGAGAGAGTGAGCATGAGGAGGGAGGGGGTACTCAGGAGAAGATTCTTTATGTCCTCTTCATGTTACCGGTAGACCTCAATGGACTGAATGGGCAGAATGGGCACCACCACAAGTAGATGGTGAAATGTAATAAACGCCTAGTGTGAAGTAAGTGCTCAGTATTGTTTAGTTGTTGCTATTATATTCCTAAATTATCAACATCAGCACTGCAAAAGGCCAGCCAAGTGGACGCTGCCAATCACAGAGGCAGCTCCCAGACCACTGTTTGAAAACTCCTGCCTGAATGACAAAGCAAAACATCCTCCTAAAGAGTCTTGTTTATGTCCAGAAGGGGTTTTTATAGCTCCTCAATAATCTCCAGGGTGATTTAAAAAACATCTTCTGCTGTCACTTTTAGCTAAAGACGTGACTAGGATCAGCATTGAAAAATAACCTCCCAGTTTTTCTCACCCAGGCTACAGGGACTGGTAGTGATGGTGCTGCTTTGGATTGGTCTCATCTAGGGCTAAATTACCAGGGTTGCAAAATGTGGATGTTCTGATGGGAATGTGGATCTTGGTTGGGTTGGAAACAGGGAGAAGGGAGTGGAGGGCAGTGCTAAGCTTAAGGTACAAAATAACCATGTTGGAGAGTTGACCCAAATAAAGGCCAAGGATCTTGACGTGCTAGAAAACGAACAAGAAAGGGCTGAAGGGTGTACATGTGGAGAATATTAAACAGTGACTTGATCTGAGCTTCATGGTAAGGTCAAGCTTCAATAAAGCTCAGGATAGTGGGTGGAACTCGGGAGTGAGACAACTGACCAGACAAAACTGTCTGCAGTGTCCCAGGCTAGAGCGATTTCCTGCCTTGGGTATTTGTCTGTCCAAATAGCCTTACTTCAAAGCGTCTGTGGGAGCAAAGAGAATTGAGTGAGTGTTTATCCAGTGCTGGTGGGAGGAATGGATGGTGGGTGGACTTGGGAATTAAGTCTGTGTTTAAGAGCACAGGGACCGGCAGGAGCCAACCATTTTTCTACAGACCAGCATCCGGGGCACTTTTCAAAAAGAAGGAAAACCTGGGAGGGAAGTGCTTGGGGAACAGGAAAGCACAAAAATCTCTGAAGCTGCTTAGGTGTGGAGGTAAGTCCTTGTAGTGTTGAGTGCCCCAGGGAACAAGACGGGAAGTTCTTCTTTAAAAAGCATTTTTAAATATCGAAATTTTTCAACTTTAAAGGAAAGTTACAATGATAATACGAAGAACTCCTGAATATCCTCTATCCAGATACATAATTTTAAAAACTTTTCTCCCACATTAACAAAATCATTTTCTTTCTTTCTCTGCAAACTCATGTATACACATACATGTAATCTATATTTTGAATGATTTGAGTGTAGGCTGCGTACAGTATGCCCCTTTGTTCCATAATATTTCAGGCTTCATTTTTTTTAAAGAACAAATACACCCTTTTATAAAGTGTTTTTTTTTTTTAGTTTTTATATTTTAAAGGATTTTATTTATCTAATTGACAGAGAGAGACAGTGAGAGAGGGAACACAAGCAGGGGGAGTAGAAGAGGGAGAAGCAGGCTTCTCACCAAACAGGGAGCCCAATGTGGGGCTCGATCCTAGGACCCTGGGATCATGACCTGAGCCGAAGGCAGACGCTCAACGACTGAGCCACCCAGGTGCCCCAAAGATACTCTTTTTTTTTTTTTTTCCAAAGATACTCTTTTAAATAATCATAGTATAATTTTCAAATTCAGTATAGCAAACATTGATATAATCCTTTCTATTCCACAGACTATATCCTAGTTTATCAATTGTCTCGATGTTCTTTACAGAAATCTTTTTTTTTTTTTTTTTTCTGGGAGGAAGTGTCTTTGATAGAGGGATGAAACTGACCTCACAGGACAAAGATACATGTTTTTTCCTCTCAGCTCTCACTGGGGTCTTTATTAGTAAGGGAATCCCAGGAGGTCAGTTTTGGAGTTTGGGGGACTTTTTTTGTTTGTTTGTTTGTTTCATTCTTATGCCATTTCCTCTCTAAGAGTACAAAACTAATCAGCAGGAAATACCCAAGTGCTAAGAGATCTTTAGTAGTAAAAGAGTTCTGGTATTGACACCATGCATGTAGCTTTAACAGGGTCCCGAGATATGAAATTGGGCATTGCCTCCCCCTCAAAGCCCCACCTGTCCCTATCATGTAGCCTCTGCTTAGGGCTTAGGAATAAGAATGGACCATAGTGCTTTTTCTATTTCTTTTTATCTTCTGAGGGGAAGGATGAGTAGAGAGGACAGTAATAGACACTTGAATGAACAAACATTAATTTGGGATAAAAATAGAGAGATAGTTTCCTATGGCAATTCTAGTCCTTTACTGAGAATAAGGTTTTCTATAAGAATTCCTCTTAAAGGGGCCCCCTGGGTGGCTCAGTCGGTTGAGCTGCTGCCTTCGGCTCAGGCCATGATCCCAGGGTCCTGGGATTGAGGCCTGCATCGGGCTCGCTGCTCTGCAGGGAGCCTGCTTCTCCCTCTCCCTGCTGCTTTGTCTACTTGTACTCCCTATCTCTCTCTGTCAAATAAATAAATAAATGGAATCTATTTATTTATTTGACAGAGAGATCACAAGTAGGCAGAGAGGCAGACAGAGAGAGAGGAGGAAGCAGGCTCCCTGCTAAGCAGAGAGCCCAATGCGGTGCTTGATCCCAGAACATTGGGATCATGACCTGAGCCAAAGGCAGAGGCTTAACCCACTGAGCCACACAGTGCCCCAAATAAATAAAATCTTAAAAAAAAAAAAAAAAGAATTTCTCTTAAGGAAAGTATGACACTGTAATTGCTTGTCTTCTCAACTAGTCTCTTGGGTTATTTGGAACTAATACTTGTGTAGGAGCCACTTTAGGTCAACTTTCCCCACTGATTCCCCATATGCAAACCAATTTCAGAACTGCTTCTCCTGGTCACCTACACATTATTACACAGCAACAGGAATGTTGTGGGGAGGGACCAGAGAAACGGGGAAAAAGACAAGAAAGAATCTCTGCCAGGAGGGTAACCCTGAGGAGGGAGGAGACGCCGAAGATTATGGAGTCAGTGTTTAGTAGGGAGTCTAGGGCCCCTCCTGGAGCCAAGTTGCATCTCCAAGTCAGCCCTTCTGTATCCCTTCTGCCCTCCAGGAAAAATGAAGCTGACTCTGGTGCAGATCTTCTTTATGATGTTGCTGCTCCTGCTGGGCCTGGGACTTGGCCTGGGGCTGGGGCTGCAGATGGCTGCAGCAGTCCTACAGGAGAGCGATCAGACCCTGAGCGAGCTGTGGTCCAGTGACTCCGAGGACAAGACCAAGGCCAATCAAGGAGAGGGCAGCCAAACTACAGAAACCTTGCTGGTTAGCAACAAAGGAGTGGTGCAACCGGGCTGGTCTGAAGACACCGTCCTTGGGGAAGACGAAGTTCGGGGAAGCAAGATGCTCAGAGCTGAGCCTCTCCTTCCCAGCCACAAAGACTATCTTAGGTCTGACTTGATGACCAGGGAGTGTAACAGCCTGATGTCACACAAGCTGAAAGAACACAACCGCACGTGCATAAGCCAGTACACGTTCATCCACGAGGATCTGGATACAGTCAAGGCTGTCTGTAACAGTCCTCCAGTTGCCTGTGAGCTCAAGGGGGGCAAATGCCACAGAAGCTCCCGTCCTTTCGATTTGACGCTCTGCAGGCTGTCCAAACCAGGCCAGGTCCCTCCTCACTGCAATTACCTCACTGTCATTTTTGAAAAGTATATTATTATATCCTGTAATGACTCGAAGTTCCAGATAACGTCTGGACAATGAAACGACTTATCTTCTTCATCCTTCCTCTTCACCCTTCTCCTCTTTCTCTTCCTTTTCACTTCTCTCTCCTACTGGTTTCCTCCTCCCTGGTGTTCTGGATAAAAAGGTTCTGGGAAGAGAGGCTGGCCTCCTCTGGATCATTCTCCCCTGAGAACACAGTGCTTCTTTTCCCCTAGGTTTCACCCAACTTGCAGTTCGCTCCTAGGGCTAGAGGTGAAAGAATAGGCTAACGATCTGTAGTGTCTCTAGGTCTTCCCGTCTGCCCTGCTCTGGGAGGAGATAAGTGAAGAACTGCTCTAGTTTCTGTGGTGACTCTGGTCATCAGCCTGTTTCCCAGTCCCTTTGTCTTTGGGTGTGGACTGTAAGAGGTTGACGCATCCTCCACCCACGTCCTTCCCTGCTGCAACCATCACAGGAACCTCCTGGGCTTTCCACACGCACCTGTGAGCTGCGGATGGAAATGAGTGACTCAAGCTGTGACTGCACCTGGTAAACCACGTGGGTCAGGTTTTTTTTCTTGCAGCCCTTGAAAGAGAGGACTAGTCGTCGGGCTGTGTTGGGAAGGTGCTGAGTGGCACAGACAGAGCTAGAACATGTGATGGGGCAAGGACAGTGCTCTTTCATTTTTCTCAACTTTTTTCTCTCTCCTCCCATCTTCTACTATCTGCCCTTTTGTCTTGCTTCTTTTTCCATCTCTTTGTTTTTTTCTTACCGCCAACACCCTTCCTCTGTTTTCCTTTTCCTCTACTTTTTGGGCGCTCTCTGTTCGTTCTCTGAATCCCTTTAGAAATTCATTCAGCCACTTAAGTGTCAGACTCTAGATTTCAGCTTGGGTTAGGATCTTAGGGTAGTGGGATTGAGCACTGCCCCCCAGCTCTGTCCTCAGTGGGAATTCTCTTCTCTCCCTCTGCCCCCATCCCCTGATTGCAAGCACGCTCTTTCTCAAATAAATAAATTCATCTTTAAAAATAAAGAAATTCGGGCGCCTGAGTGGCTCAGTGGGTTAAACCGCTGCCTTCAGTTGGGGTCATGATCTCAGGGTCCTGGGATTGAGTCCCGTTTCGGGCTCTCTGCTCAGCAAGGAGCCTGCTTCCTCCTCTCTCTCTGCCTGCCTCTCTGCCTACTTGTGATCTCTCTCTGTCAAATAAATAAAATCTTTTAAAAAATTAAAAAAAAAAAAAGAAATTCATTCAGCCAACATGGATGATTTATGCTATGCCAGTTAAGAAGGTGCAGGTCCTATAGTCTAAAGAGTCGGTCATAGGGAGTTGAGGGAGGACAGAGAAAGAGAGCTCTTTCCAGAAGGTTTACTTATGTCCAGAAGTGAGACTGGTGCTCACTTCAGGTGCTCAATGATGCAAAATGAATGGGGTCAAGAGAGTCTTATTGTCAGTCATCACCTCTTCCCCCTTTTTGCTCTGCAGAAGAACGTTGGTGAAAGGATAATTTCAGCAGAGAAGGGGTTGAATCTATTCGTGGAGCAGAAAAACTATGAGTTGAATAAATAGAGGATGGAAGTGGCTGCCCTCAGCCCATTTCCTCTGAATTAATTTCCATCAAGAAATAGTGTAGGGCGCCTGGGTGGCTCAGTGGGTTAAGCTGCTGCCTTCGGCTCAGGTCATGATCTCAGGGTCCTGGGATCGAGTCCCGCGTCGGGCTCTCTGCTCAGCAGGGAGCCTGCTTCCTCCCCTCTCTCTCTCTGCCTGCCTCTCTGCCGCCTACTTGTGATGTCTCTCTGTCAAATAAATAAATAAAATCTTAAAAAAAGAAAGAAATAGTGTAGTGAGACATGCATGGGTGCAGAAGGGAATCCAAGAAAATTGCTGTGTGACTTAATTTTGAGATTTCCTCACCCTAGGGGGTGAGGCTGCTCTGCTTCATTCTTCTAGACAGTAACACACTCCAGAGTTGGGGACATACATAATGGAAGGCTGGGCGGTGGGGGGTGAGGGATGGTGGAGATTGGGCTTACCCTGATCTGGCTTTCACTTTCCTGTTCTTTCTTCATTTATTCTCCAATTTCTTCTGTCCTTCCTGTTCTCCCAATCAGGCAACCATTAAATGTGTTGCCTCTGGTATCCTCTCAGACTCCCGTGGCTCAACATTTCCCTTTAGACCTCTCACTCTCATCTTCTGGCAGTAATAACCTAGAAGGAGCAGTGTTGCTGGGCAGGAAGTATGTCTGCATCTGCAGGGGCCCTGACCTTTAGAGGTGGGAGAGGGTGAGGAGAAGGGCACGAAGTGTGGCCAAAGCCAAGGCCAAGGTCAAGGCTGGGGCAGATTCCTATTCTTCCTGATGCAGAATCCCTTTCAGGAGAAACAAAAGGTTATCTCAGGCCAGAGAGAAAATAAAAAATGAGGAGGGGGGAGAGGAGAGAAGAATGGATGTCAGAGAAATCAGCCTTGTTGGGAATTTGTCCAGAGGGTAAACCAAAGGCATTAAGGAATGTGCAAGTGTTGTAAGGGTGACTTCATCTTTACCAAAAGCCAAAGGATCCACATTGTCTGGCTCTAAATATTAAGAGATGGGATTAGCTAGGAATTAAAGGCTGTATTGTCTCATTTGTAGATAGGTTGCGGCCAGCTTCTCTCCTTCGGTGGTCCCACACCGTCCTCGTCTCCTCCTCTAGTCTCCACTTGGGACACTCTCAGGGGTCAGGCTCTCGACTGTGGAGACTGTCTTAGGAAAGCAACTCACAAAACCCTCTTTGGTCTTTGGGCTCCCGGTGGTTTACGCAGGAAAACACAGCTTCTGTGACCCACAGAACAAGGTGACAAGACACACCCCCACCTACCTGGGACAGAAAATTAACTCATAGTAGTCCAAATGCTGCCTCATTCACAAAACTGTCACCAACTCCTTCAACTCCAGTGTAGCTCCATCCTTACCCTTTCAGTCACATGCATTAGCCCTGTAACAGGTCCTTGGCCCTTACCTACTATTCCTAAATCCTAACTGCTCTGAAAACTGAAGGGGTTTCTTTCAAAGTGGCTCCAAAACTGCTTTAGATGCAAAACCTGACTGAACTAATGGCGCAAGCCTACTTATTATCTTTATGCTTCATTTATGCTGTATGCCCATTACACATTTCTTTGAGGAAATGTCAGAGTTTGTTTATGAACACTGCTTCAGATCGACTCCTCTAGGGATGTTTAAGCAATATCACCCACGTACGTACACACACACTTACACATAATTGCTTTTGAAAATCTGAAAAATTTTAAGTTTCAAAATGCATCGGCCCCAAAAGTTTTAGGTAAGGGATGTGGACTTGTATACACAATTTAGTCAGCCCTTATTTAATTTCAGTATACAATATATGGCGTAATGAAGTCATAAGCATCTCTGTAGAAGCAACTATATTGTAAGTTTCTGATTTATTTTTCTGATTTTTTTTCTGATTATTTATTTGTCAGAGAGAAAGAGAGAGAGAGAGAGAGCTAGCGCGCAAGCAGGGGGAGAGGCAGCGGGAGAAGCAGGCTCCCTGCTGAGCCGGGGAAGGGGGTGGGTAGTGGAATGCGGGACTATATCCCAGGACCCTGGGATCATGACCTGAGCCAAAAGCAGGCACTTAACCAACTGAGTCACCCAGGTGTCCCATTGGCACATTTATTGATCAAAGATTACCTGCTTGTTGATTATCTAGAACCTTCTCACAAGTTATAAAAATTGTATGAAACATAGAATTATTCAAGAGGAGCAAGTTTTCGGACTCCTGCCAAATTCTGTGCAGTCTGCTTCACATTTCAGAGGGCTCAGTGTGTTCTTTTCCGGGGAAGCAGGAAGGAAACCATACCAGTATGCAGGCACTCTACCAGATGCTGTCACGTACTTGGTTTTGCATAATTCCTACAAAGAGGTGATAGTAGAGGGGCGCCTGGTGGCTGAGTGGATTGAGCCTCTGCCTTCGGCTCAGGTCATGATCTCAGGGTCCTGGGATTGAGCCCCGCATCGGGCTCTCCGCTCATCGGGGAGCCTGCTTCTCCCTCTCTCTCTGCCTGACTCTCTGCCTGCTTGTGATCTCTCTGTCAAATAAATAAATAAAATCTTAAAAAAAAAATTAAAAAAATAAAAGAGGTGATAGTAGAGTAGATTGGCCCATTTTGCAGAAGAGAGTAATAAATAGGCTTGGAGACGCCAAGTTTATCTTGACCAAGATCACCCAATTTATGAATGGTTGATCTGTCATGTAAATAGAGTGCTCCTGCCCTTCCCCCTATTTGCTGCTTCCTGATTTCTGGAACCCTTCAGTTTGCTCTCCTGGACTCCAAATGGTGACATTCAACTCTAACTAGAGTTTAGGGCCAGGATTCTGGATTCTTTGCCTTTGTGATAAGCACTTATGTACTAGTAATGAAGGATAGTCGGAAGAAAAGCAGGCAGGGACAAGGGGCCCCCTGCTCTAAAAGGATTTTACATCACCCTGGAAGTCTTGCAGGATTTGCTGCCTTTAGTGCCCATAGTTCTTGGTCACGCCGCAGACCAGACAGAGTGGTGGGCAGCAAAGCAAAGTTTATGAGAAAGAGTATAAACCTCTCAGAGAGGGAGGGGGCCCCAGAGGGTTGCCCCCCTCTCCAGAGTTTCTCAGCTTAGGGGTTTTTAATGTGGAACTATCTTAAGTATTGAGGGTGAGTTACAAGGAAATAGCGTTCTTGTCAACAGCTTAACTCCCAGAGACCCATAACTCAGTTTCCTGGAGCTGTAACATCACCCTCCCTTCCTTGAGTGATGTGGGAAACCAGGACAGAAAGGAAAGTAAACAAAATTAAGTTTCTTCTTGATCTGCAGCCCATTGACAATGGGCAGAGTATGACATTAATCCAGGAATTCCCAACTGTCTTAAGGTTGATGACTTACTAGAAGGAAGAACAACCCTAGCCTGACAGTAGCAAGGCCTCTAGCATCCCAAGATTCTTCTATAGCATATCAAAGTCCTTTTGGACACCTCCCCTTTTCCTTGCCTCCCCCAACTCCCAAGTATATGATCAACCATTCCTCACAACCCCAGCTCAGCAGCTCCTTCTGCCCACGGGTCCTGTCCTGTGCTTTCATAAAATCACCTGTTTGCACTAAAGACGTCTCAAGATTTCTTTCTTGGCCGTGGACTCCAGACCTCACCAACGTTCCCAAATGACATCAACGTGCTGCCGTAGGTGAGAAGGGCCGGTTCTTGGGAATCATACAGTCGTGGCATGAAATCGAAGCTCTGCTGTGACCACAGCAGTTGTGACCACAGATAGTAGCTGTAGGCTCTTGGAACCTCAGTTCCTTACTTGTAAAACGAGATGAAACCTACTTTATAGGGCTGTTATGAGGATTGTGTGAGACCCGATGGCCCGTAGTAGGCTTCAGCAAATGGCGGCTTGTGGGAGGCCCCGGTAAGGCTTGAGACGAGGACCAAACCAGGCCCTGACTTGTGCCTCCTCTAAAGGCTGAATAGCCAAACAAAAGGCTTAGGTCGATAAAGTCGAGTAGCACTGAGAAAGGGTCTGTGCTATGTGTTGTGCGCTCGCCTACATGACTTCCCACACGTTTGCTAGTCAGATAGAGACGATTTGGCCGGGGTCAGAAATTCTTGGCTGGTCCTTGCTGTCCTTGCGCGGGCTATAGACTACACCATTGTAAGATTGTGCTGTGCTTACACAAACTATGTATTGAGTAGCCTTGAAGTTAGTACATCTGGCGCTAGAGGGTCTGCTATTGGTGCTTGGGAAATAGATAATAGGAAAGCTCGAAAGGTTTTCTGTGCATGTTGTAAACTCTTTAGTAATCAGCTAAAAACAGATACTTTCTTATGATTGTTTCTGTTAGCTATATAATGCCTTGCTGCCTTGAATAAACTCGGCACTATTGGACATCCTCCTTGGTGTTCCTCCTGCCCCTATCTCTTTGTCTCTTAATTTCTTTTCACCATCCTCTTACCCTCACGTTCCTGATCGATTTGTTGCGCTGGCCGTGACAGCGGCTGCCTTTGGTGGTGGTGTTGCTGGGTTCGCTTCCCACAGAGAGCTCCTAAGTTCTTTGACAGGATCTCCCTGGTAGCAGTGCTATGGTACAAAATGCAATATCAGCACAGCTTTCAATTTGGGGCACATTGGCTAGTATGTGGATATGTGGGGTCCTGTAAAAACTCCTCAAATTTCATTTGAAATTTGGGTGGCTACGAAATTTATATACTTGGGGCTAGTGCAATCCTTTGAACTGAGCAAATAGGGCCCTTGCCCTGGGCGTAGCCCTTCAGGGGTACCCTACCCTTTGAAGTGCCTTCCACATAGGAAGTCCTCTTGCATCTGGTACTGACTGACTGGTCAGGTGCCCTGAGCTTGAACCAGCAGCTGTGTGGGCTTACATCCCATTTCTCCCCATCAGGGCACTGTTCCCCATGGATAGAGCCAACTGGCCACTCCCTAAAAGTTCTGAGACTTGCACATATGCAACCATCCTCAAGTCCTGAAGCCAAGCCTAGGTTCCAGAATGGTGGCCTGGGAAGTGGGTCACTCTGTCTGGCAGGCATAGTATTTTCTTTGTAGGATTACATGAATATGGGTCACCAGATGGTGCTCACATATGATTTTGGGTTGAAGCACATCCTGGACACAGTATGAATTTAGGATTCTGGGTCACCCGTGGTCACTACTGACTCTTGACGTTGAGAGCATAGGTGGGAGGCTTTCATTCATTTCTGTTCTTACTGTTCTGCTACTTCTGGCCTACAATACTTGAGGATGGCAAGGAGCAGTAAGCAGGAGAGTAAGGTTCTTATTTCCTGGAATCGAAAAACGGATCTTGCAGACAGAGGAGAGTGAGTAAAGGGATGGAGCTTTAGTAAGCAAGGAGCTTTAGTAAGCAAGGATGCAGAAAGAGCTCTCAGAAGTGAGAGGGGTCCTGACCAGGGTGCCCAGCAGGGCTTTTCATCTCTGGCCTTTAATTAGAACTTTACCAGGAAACTTGCCAGTGGTTAGGTCAGTGGGCTGGGGCTAAACATGATGCTTGTACATTGTGTGAGAGTCTTTGTTTCTTGTTACATTTGTTTTATTAGGTCTGGTTAATCTTTATAGTTTACTTCTCCTTTAAGCCTGGTAATTTTTTGTGGTTATTTTCTGTTTTCTGTGGTTACAGCGTAATTATGAGGAAAACATTTTAACCGTAGCAGTTGGACACAGGGCTGGTTTCCCTTGGAGTTGGGACAGAGTAATCTGAATTTTTCTTTCTGATCTTTGTTTTTGTTCTGTCTCCATGTCTACATACCTAAAAAACCCTCAGAGCTTAGTTGGGGCCCCTCTTCTTTCCCTACCTACAGTTCCATCCTTTCCCTATTCAGCAGCACACGGTCTTCACCCTGTCAGCCCCCCACATTGGCACCCAGCGTGTTTACTCCACTGTTTGCAGCCTCACACCATGCAGAGATGGGGGTAGCTCCTCCTGTCTCTTGTAAGGACTTTTGAGGCCATTGCTTTGCAGTGCCCATGGGGCACTTCTGATCAGTGTCTTCTCTCACCTCTGATTGATAGACGATGATGTGCTCTCTTGGGTTGGCCTTCATAAAGGTAAATGATACTCCTTCCTTATACAAACAGGACCACTGTTCTTACTTTTCCCCTGACTCCTTGCCTATCATCCTTGCTGATGGGTATGTGTAGAAGGTAGGAGTGTAGTGAGTGTAGTGAGAAGTTAAAAAAGCGTTCACATTCTAAGAATGCAATGATTACAACCTGTAGAGTTCAAGAGAAGATATCGCGGGAGGATGCTTTGTTTTATGTTTACACTATAAAATTCTGAATGACAGATTCTACATGACCAGAAAATGGATTATCATTCTCATTTTTCTTCATACTTTTGGTGCCATGGGCTGAATACAGGTCACCCCTAAAGTCACATGTTGGAATCCTAATGCCCCATGTGATGGTATTAGAAGGGAGGACCTAAGGTAAGTGACGTGGGAAACAAAAGCAAAAGAAAAATTAAATTTCCTTACTACTTACAGCCCATTGACAAGTCCTTGAAATAGGCAGAGTGACATTCCTTTAGGGACACAACTGCCTCAATGTTAATACTTTGCTAAGGGCAAAAGGCAACTTTAGCCCAACCCCCAGGATCCTGTAAGTCTACTTTAACCTATAAAAATTCCTCTGGAAAATTCCTTTATCTCTACGCCCCGATATACATTTTGGCGATTATCCTGCAAGCATATGACCCACTGATATACATTTGAAGGGTCTTATGCCTGAGGGTTTACTAAACAGTAATAAATGATCATTTCCTAACAATAGCAGGATCCTGGAAACCTTGTTTCCAAAAAACCTGGGAGGCTTATGGTATCCTTAACCTTCTCCCAACTTCAAACTATATAATGGGCCTCTCCTCATGACCCCAGGGCAGCTCTTTCTGCCCACAGGTCTTGTTCCCTGCTGGGCAAGGAGCCCTATGTGGACTTGATCCCAGGACCCTGAGATCATGATCCAACCAAAGGCAGATGCTTAGACAACTGAACCACCCAGATGTCCCCATCTCTGACCTTTTATTAAGACTTTGCCAGGAAACTTACTGGTGGTTAGGTCAGTGGCCTAGAACTAGAAATGACGTTTGTACATTGTGTGAATTTTTGTTTCTGTGACATCTGTGATATAAGTATGTATTGCCAGGTCTGGTTAATCTTTATAGTGAACTTTTCCTTTGAGGCCTAATTAGTTTTTGTGGTTATTTTTATTTTCTGTGGTTACAATTCAATTATAAGGAAAACATTTTAACCCTAGTAATTGAGATAGGGTGGTCTAAATTTTCTTGATCTGTTTGTTCTGTCTCAGCATCTGCATACATGAAATGCCCTCAGAAGCTAGTCAAGGGCCTCTTCTTTCCCTCCCTAAAGTCCCATCCTTTCCCTATTCATGAGGATGCTACAAGAAGTCTGCAACCCAGAAGACAGCCCTACCCAAACATGCTGACACCCTGAGCTGGGACTTCCAGCTTCTAGAACTGTGAGGAATACATTTCTGTTGCTTATTCAACACCCAGTCTGCGGTATTTTGTTATAGCCACCTGGAGGGACAAAGCTACTGGGTAAGACTTGCATTTGTGGTTAATGTTAACAAGGTAAAGTAACAGGGTAAACTTGGAGAGAGTCACTGGAAGCTGGTGTGCATGGGCAGCTGGGGTGAGGGGGTGTGTGACACAGTGTCGTGAGTCAGGATATTGCCAGCACTAAATCAACTGAAGGAGCAGGAGGCTGGCTGAGGGCAAAGCAAAAGCTGGCGCCTTGCACCCCCCTCTTCATCCGCTCCCCTCCATATGTGTAGCATTCCTCAGGCACCCCTGACTGCCATAAAATGATAAATAGTTAACTTGCTGAGATCACAATCCTGCAAGACAGGAGTCTCCCTTGGTTTGCAAATGTCCTTGAGATTACAACAAAGAAGTTACCTTATCAATAGCCCAATTTCCAAAGACACAGAACTCAGTTCCTCAAGCCCTAATGTCACCCTCCCCTCCATAAAAAACCGAAGGAGGCGGAGGTAGAAGGAAAAGCAAATAAAGTTAAATTTCTTCTAAACCTAAATCTCATTAACAAGGATGCTTGATAGCAGGAATGTAACATTCCACCAGGAGACTCCCAATTGTCTTTACTTGATAAGTAACCAGGCTTTCAATATCCTGATAGTGCTTTTTCGCATGCGTGGGCTAACCGGCCAGTTCTGCTTCTGTAAGATTGCTTTGTCTGCTTTCGCGCGGGGTCCCCTGACCCAATCCACTGACGCCAAGTATGCCTGTTCAAACTGTCAATCAATCAGCTCAGCCCCACCCGAAACTTGTTTGTATCTGTCTATAAAAATCCTGCACCGACCCAGCTCCGGACCTCTCGGCATTATCGGCAACGAGCGGTGCAGAGGTCCAGGTTCGAACCTGCAATAAACGACCCTTGCTGATTGGCTTTGACTCACGTCTCTGGTGGTCTTTTAAGGTGGGGGTAATATTCAATTGGCATTTCACAACAGGGTAGGAAACTGCAGTGGCTGGGAGTGCTACATTGGTTAAATTCAGGCAGGTTTTGAAGAGTCATGACATTGTACTTCCTTTCTCTTATGGTGGAAGAGGTAAAATTAACTAAGAATAATACGTTTGGCAATAAAGAACACAATGAAGTAGTTCCTAGATCTAGCAAGACCAGACTGATGTGGGAAACAAAGGTAGAAAGAAATGTAGATTAAAATGTCTTTATAACCAGCAGCCCAACAAATACTTGAGGCAGGCAGAGTATAATCCTCCAGGAAGCTCCCAACTATATATGTATATTTTTAAAGATTTTTATTTATTCATTTGACAGAGAAAGATCACAAGCAGGCAGAGAGAGAGAGAGGAGGAAGCAGGCTCCCCATCAAGCAGAGAGCCTGATGTGGGACTCAATCCCAGGACTCTGAGATCATGACCCAAGCTGAAAGCAGAGGCTTAATCCATTGAGCCACCCAGGGATCCCAGCTCCCAACTATCGTAATGTTAATGCCTTGCTTGAGGGAAAAACAATCTTCGTTTGACAATAGCAAGGACTCCAGGATCCCGAGAGTCTTCTTTAGTGTATGAAGATCCTTTTGAAACCTCCCTTACCTTTACTTCCCCCAACCCCAACGTATATAATCAGTCACCCCTCACAACCACTGGGGCTATAGCTCTTTCTGCCCTTACATCATGTCCTTTGCTTTAATAAAACTGCCTTTTTGCACCAAAGGCATCTCAAGAATTCTTTTTTTTAAATTAACATATAATGTATTATTTGCCCCAGGTGTACAGGTCTGTGAATCGTCAGGTTTACACACTTCACAGCACTCACCATAGCAATACCCTCCCCAATGTCTATAACCCAGCCACCATATCCTTACCTCATCACCCCTTGTTTTGTGAGATTAAGAGTCTGTTATGGTTTGTCTCCCTCCTGATTCCATCTTGTTTCATTTTTCCCTTCCCTACTCCCCAACCCCCCCACTTTGACTCTCAAATTCCTCATATCGGAGAGATCATATGATAATAGTTTTTCTCCGATTGACTTACTTCGCTTAGCATGATACCCTCTCGCTCCACCCACATCATTGCAAATGGCAAGATTTCATTTCTTTTGATGGCTGCATAGTATTCCATTGTATATGTATACCACTCTTCTTTATCCATTCATCTGTTGATGGACATCTAGGTTCTTTCCATAGTTTGGCTATTGTGGACATTGCTACTATAAACATTCGGGTGCACATGGTCCAGTTTCATTCTTCTGCATGTGGCCGTCCAATTTTCCCAACACCATTTGTTGAAGGGACCGTCTTTTTTCCATTGGACATTCTTTCCTGCTTTGTTGAAGATTAGTTGACCACAGAGTTAAGGGTCCATTTCTGGGTTCTTTATTCTGTTTCATTGATCTATGTGTCTGTTTTTGTGTCAGTACCATACTGTCTTGATAAATATAGCCTTGTAATGTCGCCCTCAGCCCGCAAGGACGACAATGAGCCTGATATGGTGTTAATGCTTCATTTCCCTTTATTTAATCAACTTCCTTAGCTTATATACAGCAGGGTGACCAATAAGGGGCCAAGCAATGGGGAGAGCCAATGAGAGTCCTGTTACTATGCTGATTAAATTTGATACAGCCAATAACTATGTCCTCCTTTAGGCGGGCTTCACCAGAAAGTTCACTGTATACTTGCAGCGTATTTTGCTAGCAGTGAGCCAAGCAGCTTCTTGTAATGGCGGGGACTTTCCCGGCCGGAGGCAGTCCCCGACATTGTAATAGAGCTTGAAGTCTGGAATTGTGATGTCACCAGCTTTGGTTTTCTTTTTCTACATTCCTCTGGCTAACTGGGGTCTTTTTAAGGATTATTTGTTCCATTTCTTTTTTTTTTTTTTTTTAAAGATTTTATTTATTTATTTGACAGAGATCACAAGTAGGCAGAGAGAGAGGAGGAAGCAGGCTCCCTGCTGAGCAGAGAGCCCGATGTGGGACTCGATCCCAGGACCCTGAGATCATGACCTGAGCCGAAGGCAGGGGCTCAACCCACTGAGCCACCCAGGCGCCCCTATTTGTTCCATTTCTTTGAAAAAAATTGAAGGCATTTTTAAAAAGATTTTATTTATTTATTTGACAGAGAGAGATCACAAGTAGGCATAGAGGCAGGCAGAGAGAGAGAGAGAGGAGGAAGCAGGCTCCCTGCCGAGCAGAGAGCCCGATGCAGGAATCAATCCCAGGACCCTGAGATCATGACCTGAGCCAAAGGCAGCGGCTTAACCCACTGAGCCACCCAGGTGCCCAATTGATGGTATTTTGATAGGGATTGTATTAAATGTATAGATTGCTTTAGGTAGCATAGACATTTTCACAATATTTGTTTCTCTTGTAACTAATAAATGATACATATTTTGTGGTAAATGTACTTTGAAACTATGCAAGTATTTCATTCCTAATCACATTTTCAATGTACTTATTTACTTATATCAGTAGGGGCTCATAGTTTCTTGTTTAATTTAAGGAGTTATATAGCCTGTCCCTGAATTAGTCAGTGGAAGCCCTTTAAATCTGGCTTCTGGGTGCTATTGCCATGTCCCCATGATTCTTTAGGCACTTCCCTGCTTTGAGAAACAACAAGATGGTCCAAGCTTACCTTATATTTTCCTTGCCCTGGAACCAGTCAGTTCTCCAAAGATGCCTGTTTTTTTTTTTTTTTCCTGTGGAGAACAGAATTTTGTATATTTGTGGTTGTTGGGGTGAGAGAGCTCCAAGACTCTGTCAGTGGACAGAGCTTGGGAATACAGCAAAGAGATCCAATTACAAACACACACATGCAGACTCACACACACACAGTTACATGTGTGTTATTTACATATTTACATGGAAAACCATGAGTTCACACCAATACCTCCAATTCCAGTCTAACCCCACGGGGCTCATATTAGTTTTCTCCCTTTCTGTATTTATATCCTCATTTCCATATTTATAACCTTCTTCCCCCATATTTTCTTCAGTATTTTTACTTATTTGTTCAATCTCCACATATGTAACCAGTCTTCCATAGCTGCCGCTGTCCCCCTTCCATATGGATGTCTGTTGCCTACTCTGACTCTGACACTCTGTGCCAGGCTGCCTTCCTACATGGATGCTCCCCATTTCAGTTACCATACCCCACACCAGGTCATCCTCTGAGTGGACACCTCCTCTAGCTGCTCAAGCTCTGACTCTTCATGCTGGATTTTCCCCCCATCATACCTCAACCTAACATTCTTCACACCGGCCCCACCCTCCTGTGGATGCCTACCTTGGTCTGCCCTGTCTAATAGTTTCAGGAATAAATTGTATAGGAAGGGAAGAAAGTGGAAATAAAGGGAGGAATGTGAAGAGAAGGGAAGGAAAGGGGAAGAGATGGGGAAATGAGCAAAGGAAAGGAAAGAAGTTCTATTTGTTGAAAATTCAAATTATGCATTAGCTTTTTCTGGATTTTAAAAATGTTACTACGAATAAATTATTTCATTAATGAAATATTATCTATTTAACTATTTCCCTACTCTTGGACACTGAAGTGACTTCCACTGATAAATAATTTGCACAGATACTTTTCCTTAAGAAAAATTCTTCTGATAGGAATTATTAAGTCAAGAAGTATAAATAATCTTAAAGTTGTATGTACTTTTAGGTTTTCACACCTTCCCTTTCAGTGAAGTTGTACTTATATCCCCACCTACCAGTACACAGGTTGGGCCCATGCCAACTATATCCTTTGCATAATTTGGCATTATCTTTTATTTTAATCTGACAGTTTGATAGGCAAAATATAGCTTCTCATTATTAACTTTGCATATCTTTTACTGAACATACTAACTTCTCATTATTAACTCTTGCATATCTTTTACTGAAACATATTAATTTTGCATATCTTTTACTGAACAGGCCATTTCTAAATAAATTCTTAATGACTCAGTGTCTCCTCTTCCCTGAGATTCTCTCCACTGCATGACACAAACCCTCATGAATCTGATTTTTGCACACACACTCTTGATAGTCTGTAAACACAAATTAAAAACTCTTTAGATTTGAGTGGATTGTTCATGATGACTGCATGATGTCTTCAGTCATGCACTCAGCATGTTGAATCTGGGATTGTTTGGGAAGATATCCAGGGAAGATATGGTTCAGGAATTTCTCCTAGAGAAATTTTCCTGCTGGTGCAGGGTGCTCCTCGACCCACCCAGATTCCCAGAGGGAAATTACAAATAGTGCTCAGTTTGTGCAAGCACTGTGGACGTCTCATTATTCACCCGTATTCAGTCTGGCCCCACGCCCTTTCATGGGTCATGCCAGCATCAGTGTTTACTGTAAGAGCCTATTTAGCCAGAGAGATTCCATCCGGTTAAACTCTGGTTAAACAGTGATTTTGTTGTTTAAGCAGTAAAACTTAAACTGACCTTGCCCCCCGCCCCCCTCAGGGAACTTACTTAAAACAAGTCCCAGAAACCAGTCCCAGGTAACAAAGCCGGAAGACAAGTGTGGGTCAGGCCAGGTGGAGGTATCCAATCAGTGGGAGCACATACCAAGGAGTATGGGCCCGTCCTCTGGGCACCTTTTGGGCGCCAGTTCTGACCAAGGTGATAGGCTAGGTCAAATATCTACTATAGGGTAAATTGTAATTCAATTGGTCACTTATATGTGACCTAGCATGACTGTGCAGCTTTCTCTGTGTGTTACCTGCGCATGGCCAGGCCCAACCACATGGCCTTTGCCCTTAAAAGCTAGTCTGTAAAGAAGAGAGAGGTCGTCGCCTCTTTGCAAGAGATGGCCCTGGCCGGTCAGTTTGATTCTCGATGCTTGGCACGAAATAAAGCTTTGCTTGACCTTCCCTTTGTATCAGTCTCGCTCCTTTGATTACGGACCTAACGTTTACCATTTTCCAGATTATCTATAGCAGCCTGGACATCCTGCTCCCATATCCAGGCTTCTCCTCTTATAATCTACTTGTCTTGTCCAGTTTAGTCACCTCAATCAGTTCTTGACTCTTTTAATGTTAATCCTAGAATGGAAAGAGATTTAGTTAAAAGGCCAAGACTAGATTAAAAAAAAGAACAAGCCATTTGCAAAATGAGAACTTTTCCCCCTGAAGGCCCTGTTTAATGGTGATACATGTTTTTTATTCTGAACAGGCAGCATCACATCCAGAAATAACCAAATAGGATGAGTGTGATTCCCTATCCCCACAGTTCTTTCCTTCTTCACAGTTGTGGTCACTTCAATCCATCTTGAGGAATTCATGGAGTCAACAAAATATGAATCTTACCGTGGATCATGCTTCTTTTTCCTTATCGTGGTAAAATATATGTAAACATAAAAATTGCCATTTTAATCATTTTAAAGTATACAATTCAGTGGCATTAACTGCATTCACAATGCTGGGGAACCATCACTACCCAAGCAAAAATTCTGTCACTCAGATCACATTTTGTGTTTATCAAAGTAATACTTGCACAGAGACAGAAGCTACCATCTCTTTCCCACCACTTTCTGAATCCGGTCCAAGTCCTAAGAGGCACCACTTCCTGCGCTGGCTAATTTCTTTGTCCTTATCTTTTGATCCTAATACTGATTCTTTTATTCCCATCGCATTTATATACTTATTTTGCAAGTGTTTATTCTTTTTCTATTGTTAGGTTTTCATCCTGTTTTTCTTTTATGAAAGCAATAGCTCCTCTGATAACTCAGAATACAGTAACTCAAGATCTAATTATTAGTTATTGTGATTTTATCTTCCGGTCCCTGATTTGTGAAGTTTGTTTTTACTTCATGAGTTTTGTTTGTTTATTTGTTTCGGGTAGGCAACAAAGCAAAGTTTATTGAGTGATAGTACAAAGCTCCCAAAGACAGAGAGGACCCAAAAGGGTTGTCCAACTTCGTGTTTTTTAATTGCAATCTTCGAAGAGATATGGAAACCACTCAATATGTGAAGAAAATGGACTTTGCAAACAAAAAGGACTGATTTTGTAGACTTGGACAAGTAAATTTCTCTTTAAAATAAAGATAATTCAATATTATTAAAAGATATCTGGAAACATACAGGCATGTGAGTGAGTGGTATGTGTCATGTGTGTGCGTGTGCGTGTGTGCGTGTGTAATACCAGGGAAGTAGTAAGTGCTGAATTTATGATAGATCTAATTTTTCCTCTTTTATGTATTCACTTCTCAAAAATAACAAACCCCACAGCACCTACAACATGTATGATGCGGGCCACCAGATGGCACCAGTGCACAAGTTTCAGGACCAGAACTATGAAACCATGCTCAACTCTTACCTGGGTCCCAAGCTTTCTTTAAAAATATGAGTACTCATGAGTTTGGAAGTTTCCTTTTCCTTCCATTTCTATTTTTTTGAAACAATTTCAGAAGAATAGGTATTAATTCATTTTTAAATGTTTGGTAGAATTCCCCTGGGAGGCAGCCATTCTGGAAAATGATATGGAGGTTCCTCAAAAGCTAAAAATTTCTCAAAAAGTTAAAAATACAACTACCCCACCCCCCAGCAATTGTACTACTAGGTATTTATCCAAAGGATACAGATGCATCCCAATGTTTATGGCAACAATGTCGACAATAGCCAAAATAATCTGAGGAGAGCCCAGATGCCCATAGACAGATAAAGAAGATGTGGTACACACACACACACACACACACACACACACACACACAGAAATATTACTCAGCCATCAAAAAGAATGAAATCTTGGCATTTGCAGTGATGTGGATGGAACTAGAGATATTAGGCTAAGTGAAATAGTCAGAGAAAGACAAATAGCATATGATTTCCCCCATTGTGGAATTTAAGAAACAAAAAAGATAACCATAGGAGAAGGTGAGGAAAAATAAGATAAGATGAAAACTGAGATGGATGCAAACTGTAAGAGATGCTGAACTCTAGGAAACAAACTAAGGGTTGCTGGAAGGGAAGAGTTGGGAGATTGGGGTAGCTGGGTGATGGACATTAGGGAGGGCATATGATGTAATGAGCACTGGGTGTTGTATGAAACTGATGAATCACTAAATTCTATCTCTGAATCTAATAAAAAATAAATTAAATAAATAAAAATTTGAGTACTCAGGTACATATTTTACTGAATAGAATCTGTGAATATTAACAGGTAATTTAACCATAATTTTCTCTGGATGACAGAATATGGTTAATTGTTTCAATAGTACTCTTTTCTTACTTAACAATTACTATGCATTATTTGAGGGATATAAATCAAAATGATATATCTCTATAAAACAGTACAGTTTCTAGATGTTATGATACACAACTCTTAATATTTAGGAGGGCCAGAAACTAACATAAAGGTACAAACTGGTGACTATTTTCCTGTCACTATTTGAAATTATTACTCCAAAGCTAATCTCATGAACAGACTCCTCAGAATGTTCTTTTTCATCTAATTACATTAAAAAAATTAAAGACACTTCCCTCTCCACCACCTCCTATCTCCACATTTAAGAACACTATAATTTAAAAAAAAAAGAACTCCATAATTAGGTCTCTTTGATTTCTTTTAAGAATAATATAAATCAGCTATATAGAAAAGAATAAGAAAAATACTAGAACATATACACTTCCATCAGTATTTTTAAAATGTTAATGATTAGCCATATTTGGTAAAGATATTTTTAAAAAGAATTAAAGGATGCAGATGCAGCTAATATTACTCCCCCATTCTTTCATCCTCATTTTCCAGAAATAACTACTCAAGAGATGTTAGTGAATATTTTCCGCCTGGATAGTTTTATGCTTTTTTAAATTAAATTTTTAAAAATTTTTAATAAACAATTATTTTTAGCCCCAAGGGTACAGGTCTGTGAATCGCCAGGTTTACACACTTCACAGCACTCACCATAGCACATGTCCATAACCCCACCACCCTCTCCTGAACCCCTCCCCACAGCAACCCTCAGTTTGTTTTGTGAGGTTGTCTCTTATGGTTTATCTCCCTCCCGATCCCATCTTGTTTCATTTATTCTTTTCCTACCCCGCAAATCCCCCACGTTGCATCTCCACTTCCTCATATCAGGGAGATCATATGATAGTTGTCTTTCTCTGATTGACTTATTTCGCTATGTGCTTTTTTTTTTTTTAAGATTTTTATTTATTTATTTGAGAGAAAGAGATCACATGTAGGCAGAGAGGCAGGCAGAGAGAGAAGAGGAAGCAGGCTCCCTGCTTAGCAGAGAACCCGATGTGGAGCCCAATCCCAGGACCCTGGTATCATGACCTGAGCCAAAGGCAGAGACTTAACCCACTGAGCCACCCAGGCGCCCCTAGTTTTATGCTTTTATTAGCTTTGCATATACCTCAAACAATATATATAAATACATATGTATACTACTTTGTGTTTTTGAAATGGACATAACTTAATTCATGTTGTGCATATCCTTTTGCCACTTGCAATTAACAACCAACATTGTTATTGACATTATCAACACTACTGCATCTAGATCCTGTTTGTTGATTTTCTATTATTGTATTCTATAAGTATATTGGAGTATTTATTTTCCTTTATAAATGGACATTTAAATTTCCTGACAGTAATTGTACAAATAGTGCATTCATGAGCTTTCTTGGGCATCTTCCTTTGCCTATATATGTGTTTTTCTAGGATATATACTTGGAAGAATTCCAAATTGCAATATCTATGCGATTATCTCATTATCATAATAGTTTACACTTCCCACATTACCAGTGGAATTGAACATCTCAAATGCTTAATGACCATTCACATTACTGCTTCTGCTACTCTGAGAATTGCTAGTTCATATCAGACTTGGAGAACATTTGAAAAACAGTAAAAAGGAAACACCCCCCCAAATTAAAAAAAAAAAGCCCAAACTTCCTATATATCTTTAACCCAGTTTCCCCATGTATTAACATTCCACTACATTTGTTTTTATAATTCTATCATTTTGGAGGAAGCTTTTAAAAGTTAATTTCAACATGGTGCCTCTCTATAGCATTGTTTTTGTTGCTATCAAAATTCTCAACCTTGCTGTATTTGTTATTTTATTGCTGTGTAACAAACTACTACAAACTTAGTGGCTTAAAACAATGCCTATTTATTATTTCAGAGTTCAGTAGGTCTGAATTTTGGCTCAACTGGGTTCTACATCCCATGTCTCACACTCCAGGAGTCAACCAGAAGCTGAGACTAGTGAAGACACATTGGTCTATTTCTTGAAAGTCAGTAGAGTTGGATTTCTTTCTTAAAAAAAAAAAAAAAAAGGGACGCCTGAACGGCTCAGTTGGTTAAGCTGCTGCCTTCGGCTCAGGTCATGATCCTGGCGTCCTGGAATGGAGTTCCACATTGGGCTCTGTGCTGGGCGGGTAGCCTGCTTCTCCCTCTGCCTCTGCCTGCCACTCTGTCTGCCTGTGCTCACTTGCTCTCTCTGCCTCTCTTTCTCTGACAAATAAATAAATAAAATCTTAAAAAAAAAAAAAAGATTTTATTTATTCATTTGAAAGAGAGAGAGAGCACAAACGGGGCATGGGGCAGAGGGAGAAGGAGAAGTAGAGCAGGGCTCCCGCTGAGCAGGGAGCCCAAGTTGGGGCTCGATACCAGGATCCAGAGATTGTGACCTGAGCCGGAGACAGATACTTAACTGACTGAGCCACCCAAGAGCCCTAAAATGGGTTTTTAAATCGAAGAATAACCTTATTTTATACTTAGAGGCTATGGAAGTCTGGACATGTAGCTTTCATGATTTTATGAAAAATCAGGAGTTTATTTGAAATAAAAAGGAAATCAGTACCTGGTCCCATGTAAAGAGAACACCTGACCCCTGATAATTCCTGAACAATGAGGCGAATGAGGTCAGTGTGTACATGGGCAACACATACCAGAATGTTCCTAATTTTCTACATTATCTTTTTTTACCTATCAGGTGTGTCCTTTGATCATGCCCAAACTCTGCCCCAGGGCTTTCCCAAGGTCTCAGTGAGGTTCAGAGGCATCAGTCTTCTTGTCTTGGACCCCAGCCAGAAACAGAAGGCGCAGAGCAGGCACCAGGCCTAACATCAGGATTTTTCTGTATACTTAGCACTGAACATTAGTAGCAGCCTACTGAGGAATGGGGGTGTGCAGGTTGATGTGAGCCTTTTGGTGCACCCAAAGCCCTTTTTCCAAAATACTTAGTAAGAATTTCATTTTGGTTTTAACAATGGGAATTAAATTGGTTAAAATACAAAAATAAAACCCATAGTTCTTCCTTAGTTTTTAAGTTTAAATTACAAATTTTATTATTTATTCATAAATTCAGTAGATACCTGCCTGTATTTGGAGGATCTCACAAAGCTTTCTTGTGAGCCATGGTCATAATTCATGAAATGGATATATGGAGGAGGCTGAGCACAGGGAATCTCAGGTTGGGTCTTGGCTTGGGGCGTAGAGAGCCTCACTTTTGCCTGTCACAGTCTCTGGATTGAGAAGAATGATCTGAGGCTAATGAAACACAAGTAATTGTGGTCCTCCAGGCTCATAAGTCAGTGATGCAACTCAAACTGTAATTCCCCAACCTAAGAGCTCCTTCTACTAATCCTTATATTTGAATGTTCTTTTGCTGTTCTACCATGCCAGAACACTTGAATTAAAGAGAGGGGATTGGGATGCCTGGGTGACTCTGTCATTGAGCGTTTGCCTTTGGCTCAGGTCATGATCCCGGCGTCCTGGGATCAAGCTCCACATCAGGCTCCCTGCTCAGCGGGAAGCCTGCTTCTCCCTATCCCACTCCCCCTGCTTGCCTTCTCTTGCTGTCTCTCTGTCAAATAATAAAATAAATAAATAGAATCTTTAAAACTAAATAAAAAATAAAGAGTGGGGATTAAGCAGGAGTTAAAAGAGAGTCACTATTTCTCTAACACAGTCACTGATGTGCTTTTGTTTTTCTAATTATACCATTACATGTCATTCTTAAAATTCACACCAGGCCTGCACCTAGACAACCTAGATCTCATCAGACTTCATCAGTCTGGGGTTACTGATGGAATTGCTTTCATAGTAACCACCTGCTCGGGCACCTGGGTGGTATAATTAGTGAGGCGTCCAACTCTTGGTTTAGACTCAGGTTGTGCTCTGAGGGTTGTGAGATTGAGCCCTGTGTTGGGCTCCACACTCAGTGTGAGTCTGCATAACACTCTCTCTTCCTCTGCCCTTCCTTACCACCCCTGTGTGTGTGAAAGCACATGCTCTCTCTTAAATAAATAAATAAATCTTAAAAAAGAAAAATGGTAACCACCTACATTTCACATGATTATACTCCCTCCTCCCCAAATCCCATATGTATCAGTTGCAATTGTTGTGGCGGGACAGAAACTTCAAATAACAATGGTTGAAACGGGGTAAGTGTTAACTTCTCTCCCACATCTCTTGTTCTAAAGTCCAATGACAGTCAACTTAAGTCTGATATGGAGTTCCATGGTGTAAGATATCCAGTCTCTTCCTCTTTTATCGGTCAGTTTTGTTTTGCTCAAACGAGCATGTGGCTTCCATGTCGGCATCCAAAATGGCTCCTCTAGTGTCAGCCATCCTGGCTCTATTCCAGCCATTATGAAAATGAAAAGGAAAACAGGGACATTTCCCTCCCCTTTAAGGATATGTCTCAGAAGTTTCCCTCATTTCGATCAATTTCTGTGGACATCCCACTGTCTAGAAATTAGTCACGGGGACAATTTTACTTGCAAAGAAACCTGGGGAAGAAAACTCTTATTTTGGGTGACTGTGTGCTCAGGTAAAATTTGAGCTTCCTATTACAACCCCCAGAGGAAGACAGGAATGACCGTATTGAGGGACAACAGGTACCTTCTGCTCTACCCTACACTATCCTCATGCTTAGAATCTCGTTTGTGTCATGTCTGCCCCATCTTGGATTCTCCAGGGGAGAGGATGGCTAGAATGGGTTGGAGTTGGGTATTTTCTTTCCCTTAGGTCAGTTAGCCTCTGAGAATTCCCTAGCATGTTAGCCTCAGGTTAATTAGTTTCTCCTGAGGACAAAGTTTATTAAGAAAAACAGGATGCATCTGTTAAGAAAACAGAGTGCTAAGAATAGAGGAAACATGGTTGCTTTCTTCCCTCCCTCCAAAAGCTCTAGGGGATTTTTCTGTGATGTGAGAAACCTGTTCAAGCTTCGGGAAGTAAATCTCACAAAACTGTGGGGCCTCCCCATGACTGGGTCTCCTGTGAATTTTTAACTCTTGGAGTTGTCCATACTGAGCCTCCAGCAATTTATCAATGACCGGTCTGATTTTCCTCCCCTTGCACTGCTTCTCACAGTGGTTTCCTCTGTTAAAGATAAAATGAGATGTATTGAATTTTTCAGTTTATTTGAGGAAAAACCAATTTGAATCATTTGCTAAACCAGAGGTGGTTAGGAGTGCTTCACCAAAGGAGTGAGGGGAAAGAGTTCTATAAAGAGGTAAGAAGCAAAGGAAGGAAATTATTTAATTGGCTCTAGTTGACATGGTCCCTTTATTTGGGAAAACCTAGTTGGCTGCTTGTGTTTGGTTGTCCTTAGGTTTTAATTTTTTAACCTAGAGGCATTTCAGGCTTAGGTTTTGTTCTATTTACCTAGATGACTAAGGCATTAAAGCCCCTTCTGTCTAATGGCTCCCGTGGTCTAGTTACTTTAGCACCCTTCAGGAATCTCTCTCTGTATTTGTCTGTCAATCTCTCCAGTCTTGAGGACAGAGCTTTGCTTTCTCCTCAACTCTTACAGATCCTAGAAGTGTTGTTGACTTTTTAGTCTGTTGAGCTTTGTACTTGTTGCTAAGGAGGGGTGGCACCTTCTTCTGACCTTCTTATGTGCGTGTGGGAGGAATTCCTTGCCTCCAGAAGCTGGTTCTACCCTGCCATTCTACATTGTCTCTAGGAATTTAATTATTCTAGGTACCTCATATAAGTGGAACCATACCATATTCATTCTTTTGAGTCTGGTTTATTTGCTTAATGTTTCAAGAGCCACTCATGTTGTTGCATGTATCAGAATTTCAGTCCTTTTTAAAGCGAAATAATAATTCTACTGTGTGTACACACAACATTTTGTTTATCTGTTCATTCGTGGATGGACATTTGGGTTTTTCCCCATCTTTGACTACAGTGAATAATGCTCCTATGAATATTGGTGTGCAAAGAGCTGCTTGAGTCTCTGATTTGACTCTCTTCTGTCACATTGTAGAAACAGAATTCCCTCTCTCCTCAGGTGTTTCCTTTCCACAGAGAAGTGGAAAAGGGAGGGAGGAGTATTCTAGAGTCTGAGCACATTAATCTCAAGGAGAAACTATTTCCTAAGAGGCCGTTTAAATTATTGAATGAGTTTAAGTTGGAACTGTACTAGATATGGAGTTAATTTGTTTATCAACTTCCCTGTGAGTGGTGCCTCGTGAGAATGGCAGGTTCGTTATCCACAACATAAAGACTTTGCCTTCTTTCCTACACATCTGAGTTATAGCATAAGGTAAATTTTAAGATTGTTCTGTATGGAGATCATTGCACTTAGGTTAGAGATGTGACAAAAGTGTCCCTAATTGAGGCCAGCAAGACTGCTGTACCTGACCATCGGTTTTCAGCTTTGCTTTCCAGACAGACACTTAATTTTATTAACACACCCCAAATTAAGGAAATTTGTTGCTGTACATCATCCATATATTAACTTATAACGAAATTCAAATGAGAAGTAGAGCTGCCAGGAAGACTAATTCTTATCCCTTGGTCATGATCCCATGTTATTTTAATGGGTTGCTTCCCACAGCAAGGGAACTTGTGGTTTGGCAGGTTAATGAGTTTTGTCAGCCATCTGTGATGGCCTGATGCACACATCTCTAGTGAAAGGAATTTCCTATCATGGGTATAATGTGTTCTTGTTGGTTTTTTCAACAGTCAGGCTTCTGGCATAACACTAGAGTCAGTGATCCTGAGCTCTGGCTGAGCCTTAGAATTGCCTGTGGGGCTTGTTAAAGACACAGATGGCTAGGTCTCATCCAATCCTGGTGAATCAAATAAATCGGCAGATGCTTCAGTAATTTTGTTAAGGTTTTACAAAAGATTCTGGTTCATGAAAGACAATTGAAAATCACTGGACCAAACTTTTGCAGTTAGGTTTTAGCTATCACTTCAGGTTGACACTCTGGGTCACGGATTCTGTATTTCTGTTACAGGTTGGCTGAAATAAGATTCTGCATGAGGAGTCAACACTCTATTCCTCAATTATAATCCTACCTAGAGATGCTCATACTTGGAGGCTTCAGTAGGAGTCATTAGTACATTCCCTGGATTCCTATAGAGGTCTGGAGTTGGTCAAGGCAGATGTTTAAAGACTGAATAATAGTAACAGTGATGTTTAATTGCATTGAGAAAAACATTTCCTTAGGTCAGATCAGATGTTTTACAGGCTAATAACTGCTTCCCAATATACATTTTTCTATTCTTCCTTTTAGCACTAAACCACAGTCTCCAGAGTCCTGGCCTTCAGTGTGTCTTTGGCACTAAGTTCTGGCCAGTGTGATGTGAGTTGAAGAAATGGGAGCAAATTCCTTGCCATGTTCCCTGTAGAGAAAGCTGGCTCCCCTCTATCCTTTTTGCATTCCATACCCTGGAGTACAGAGGTGTGGTGAGCTGTCTGCAGCCAGCTGGACAAAGACAGCACTTAGAGCTGGAGAAATGGCAGAGCGATCATGTGGAAAGAACCCTGGTCCTTCAGTGATCACGTAGAACATAGCCATCTTCCCGTCCTGGACAGATTGCCTCCCCTGGGTTGTTACAGAAAGGAGAGGTAAACATTGATCTGTTTGAGGTACTGTGTTTTAGGACTTTTGGTTGTATCAGATTCCTCTGTACCATAATTATGACAGAAGCCTACAGGACCAGTAGTCTCAGATCTTTACTGACTTGCTGAATTCCTGTCACTATACCTTTCTCCAAAATGCTGCAGTCAGAATGTCAACAAATGAGACACTAACAGACTTTCACTGTCCCTTTTTCTAAATGTGCAACCTCACATCTTTTGTTGGTAGTAGGTTATGGCAACTCTATATCTTACGGAGTGTTCAGCACCTCCTAGGATCAATGAGGGAACATGTGCCTTTAGAACTGAGGCCTAGCTGTGTCTCCCTCTGCCTTTCCTATTCCTATTCCTTCCCCCACATCCTCAGCATATAAATATGCAGAAGGTATGAAGACACAGACATTGGATAGCACTGACTGATGACTTCCCATGGGCTAACAATGCTCCTTAAATTGCCCTTTACTGACATTAGTTTTATTCCTGGTATAGAGGCCTCTTCATGTCCAAGCCTCATTTTCATCTTCTCTCTCTATTCCCAATAGGGAAAAAAATAATTCTTTCTCTTACTTCTCTTTTCTCCTTGAAATCTCTCCCTCTTATATTCTTAACGTCTATCCCTTTCTTAGAAGTGATCCCTCTCTCCATGCTGGGCATAGAGCCTGGTTGATGCTCTCTATTTCTATCTTTCTCTCCTTCCCCCTCTGCACCCTCCCACCTAAAAAAAAAAGTGATCCCTCTATTTTGATACTAAACAAATATGATATTTTGATCATATTTGTTTCACAAGCTTCTAGTCCAATAGTCATAACCTATTTTGCTTCATGAAATCCTCAAAACCTGCTTTTCTTCCCTCTGCTCTGGTACTATTATTAGAGCATATACTGAAGTAGTAAATTGCTGTACTTACTTGTAATGAATATATCTTAATAAGAGGAGGAAGGTAATCTTCAATAACTGAATAATGTCAAATATTGACATTTTGTAATATGTCGGGGACCGCCTCCGGCCGGGAAAGTCCCCACCATTACAAGATGGCGCTTGGCTCACTGCCAGCAAAATACACTGCAAGTATACAACGAACTTTCTGGTGAAGCCCGCCTAAAGGAGGACATAGTCATTGGCTGTTTCAAATTTAATCAGCATAGTAACAAGACTCTCATTGGTTCTCCCCATTGTTTGGCCCCTTATTGATCACCCTGCTGCATATAAGCTAAGGAAGTTGACGAAATAAAAGGGGGAATGAAGCATTAACACCGAACCAGGCTTCTTGTCGTCCTTGCGGGTTGAGGGCGACAGTAATAAGGGTTAAGTCAGCGCATATGTATATATATGCTCATTAGCACCATGAATGCCCTCGTTCTCTTGGAGTTTATATTCTAGTGGTTGGAAGACATAGTCTCAGAGTCCCGTCTCATGGAAAAGGTATTCCTGAATTCAAAATCTCATTTGGATAAAGTATCTTTTATTTCTTGTGTTGATAGACTAGAGTCACTATCCAGCAGCTCTATGTCACTGGAGGTATTTCCTTAGATCTCTTAAGAAGAACTTGATAATATTTACTAGCTTTTGTAATCTTCTAACCATGAAAACTAGGGTAGAATATTTATATATTCTGCTACATATCATATATTCAATGCAAGTCATAGAATGTACCAAATGGAATGAGAAGTATGAATTCAATTTTGCTCAAAAATATGCAGGGGCAAATGAATAGGGTTCAACCTGGCATCATTAGTTTTCTTTAATAAAGAACAGCACAGGGATAGATGCAAGCTTCAGTTCTATACTCCCCTCTCATGTCATTTCATAATGTTGTGCTAGGACAGAAGGGATGGAACAAGGGTGCCTGGGTGGTTCAGTGGGTTAAGCCTCTGCCTTCAGCTCAGGTCATGATCTCAGGGCTCTGGGGTCGAGCCCTACATCGGGCTCTCTACTCAGTGGGGAGCCTGCTTCCCTCTCTCTCTGACTGCCTCTCTGCCTACTTGTGATCTCTCTCTTTCTCTGTCAAATAAACAAATAAAATCTTAAAACAAAACAAAACAAAAAAGGGATGGAGCAACTATGCTCTCTTCTTGCTGTACTATACTCTTCTGTTCTTATTCAATGACATAATGTCCATCACACATTTTTCTCTTTTTAAAAAAAAATTTATTTTTATTTATTTGACAGAGAGAGAAATAGAGAGAGAGAGAGAGAGAGAGAGTGTGTGTGTGTGTGTGTGTGTGAGCACAAGGACGGGGAGCCACAGAGGGAGAGTGAGAAAGAGGCTCCTACCATGCAGGGAGACCGAGGGACTGTGACATGAGCCAAAGGCAGATGCCCAACCAACTGAGCCACCTGGGTGCCCCACCATCATACATTTTGAAGGAGAATACCAATTGGGTTTATTCTGGTTAGGAGACAACACCATTTCTAGTTTTCCCCCTTACTCTTACGAATGCGGCTGCCCACATTCCTTCGCTGAATAATTAAAATTTTAAATGAAGGTTGTATCACCACTTCACACCAATTAGAATTGTTATTTAAAACAAAAAAAAAAAGCTCACAAGTTTTGGTGAGGATTGGATAAACTGAAGCCGCAGCACATGGCCATTAGAATGTAAAACAGTGTAGCTGCTATGGAAAAGAATGACTGTATGACCCAGCAATTT
Source organism: Mustela nigripes (assembly GCF_022355385.1). Taxonomy (NCBI): domain Eukaryota; kingdom Metazoa; phylum Chordata; class Mammalia; order Carnivora; family Mustelidae; genus Mustela; species Mustela nigripes. The sequence continues at coordinate 49,775,471 of NC_081569.1, read as the reverse complement.
CACTTCTGGGCATAGACCAAAAAGAATAGAAGGTGAAGACTCAGACAGGTCTTTGTACATCCTTGCTTATAACAGCATTGTTCGCAATAGCCCAAAAGTAGGAGCAACCCAAGTGAGTGTCCATCAATGGATGAATGGATAAACACGATGTAGTATATATACATTCAATGGAATATTATCCAGCCTTAAAAAGGAAGGAAACTTTGACATATGCTATAACATGGATGAACCTTGAAGACATGCTAAGTGGAATAAGCCAGTCACAAAAGGACAGACACTGACTGTATAGTTCTATTCACATGCGGTATCTAGAGTAGTCAAATTCATGAGACAGAAGGTAAAATGGTGGTTACTGGGGAAGAAGGGCGGGGTAAATGGGGGAGTTATTGTTCAATGCACACAGTGTTTCATTTTGCAAGGTGAAAAATTTCTGGAGACAGCCACTGGGATGGTTGCACAAGAGCATGAATGCATTAATTGCTACTGAAGTGTACACTTAAAAATGGCTACAGTAGTAAATTTTATGCCATATCTATATCTATCTATCTATCTATCTATCTATATCTTAACACAATTAAAAAAATTACTGTTGCATCATCATTACTGGGATTCCAATTCCAACATAAAGAATAAATTGTGTGATGAAAAAAAAAACTGTATAAATAATCCTTCTAGTTCCTTGATTCAAGTTTTCAATGTGTATGGATCAGACCACTTATCTGGAGAGAAAGAGATAATCTTATGATTATTTCATGCCTTATGTACTATATCATACTCTTACAAATATATTATGTGTTGTATAATCCCGAGAAAGGTGAGATGAGTGGACCAGATGAGAGGGCCCATAGCACATATCCAGGCTAGCCTTTGTGCAGAACTTCTTTGCTTCATGTATAGAAGGTTGACTCTTAGAGCATGTCATAAGATTTTTAAAGTTTGATGGGATCCTCATTCATGCAGACATTACAATTAAAAGCCCCAGGCTCCCACATGAAGAGTAGTTTCATTTTCTGGTGTTCTTTTCTTAGTCACTGAAATGGGTTCTGGCAGTCCTTGGCCCTAGGCCCTTAATTTACATCAAATGATTGATAAAGTAGGCTCTTAGCTCTGAGTCTGAAGACAAGAATAAGGGCAGGGGAGGAAATGAGCAGATAGGATTTCAGTGCAATGTGCAAAAGTAATAGACACTCTCCCTACCATCTCCCTTCACTACGCCTTATCCCATCTTCTGTAAGTTACTGAGACTCATAATTAAAGGATATTATGGAATTTCACAGACAAAAAGAGAGAAATTATTACTTTTACTAGACAGACAGATTTCTCTTATCATACAGACTCCCCAGCCTTTTTTGGAAGTGGCATATTCTCAGATGCAGCCACATCTACTGGCAAGTGAGGAAAGGAATCATAAAGAAAGGTAACTGTGCCAGAAACTGAGGAATTGTTTGGAGTTTTGTGAACAGTGATGGCTAATCCAAAGCAAAGATGTGGGAATCTACAGACACAGCATTGGGCAATTGAAAAGTACTTTGGGGAGCTTGCTATCCTGAATATTTAGGTATTTATCCTGAGATGTCCCCTATTAGAATCTACATCTTCATGTTCTCATTGTATTTCATTGAATGGAAAGAACAGAACAAGTGAAATGTCTACAAATATAGTACTGGAAAGTTGAATTGCACAACTTCTCGAGGAGCTTTGAGCTCTTTTCTTTTCAAATCATGTTACAGAGAAAGGTCATTCCAAATCCAGAAACCCCTCATAATCATGCTGGAGACACTTCAGTAGGTCAATGCACTTTGTTAGTTCTACTGAACTAGAGAGTCACATGAATACGACTCAGGAGCATACTTCAGACAACCATTTCCTGTTCCTCTTGGAGCTGGCTCTCCTTTCACTGCAGGCATTTGTCCTCATAACACACTCAAAATGTGCTAAATTACTTGACCTGTTTGAAACCACATCTCCAGGAGTCATCGGTGAACTGAGCCCACATTGCCTTTGCATGGTTAAAAGAAGGGAAGAAGACAGATGATGAACATGAATGGACTCAAACGACCGTTCTCAATTTTAACTTGCAAGGATCGGGATGGAGCAGGTGATATCCTCCTATCATGACTTTTTAAAGAATACTATTTTAGAATGGCCACTCGGGGGGGCACCTGGGTGGCTCAGTGGATTAAAAGCCTCTGCCTTTGGCTCAGGTCATGATTTCAGGGTCCTGGGATCGAGCCCCACATCAGGCTCTCTGCTCAGCGGGGAGCCTGCTTCCTCCTCTCTCTCTGCCTGCCTCTCTGCCTACTTGTGATCTCTCTCTGTCAAACAAATAAAATGAAAAAAAAAAAAAAAAAAGAATGGACACTCGGCTTCATTGTGGAAGATGCTACTACCCTGCGTATCATCATCTAAAACCATAATATTACTTATATGAGCAGGAACAATTTTTTGAATATCATTTTGTCATTGGCAAGTGATAAGGACATGGCCCTGCCTATAAGAAGAGTCATATTCACAGTCTGTCATTCTAGCTCCTCTTGTTAAATTACAGTACACTCTTACTAGGTGCCTGCTCCTGTGACATTTCTTAACTCCATTCTTACAAGGCACAAATACGTTGCTACGGATCTTTTGCAAGTCCTCATGTGCTATTCAAAGGAAGAAATATTCTCTGACACAACAGAACTTGTCATGGACATTTTCATCTTCATTCCATCAGTACGGTACTTAGAATCAGTTAGTGGTTTTTCAGGATCGATAATCATCTGTCTTTGGAAAGCTTCTTTGGTCAGAGGTCTGGGAGGTCCTGAACTGTGCATTTCCACCAAGTAACCTTCAAACCATTCTATGTCTTCCTCTGACTCCTCGAGTTGGAAACGCCAACTTTTAAATTGCAGGGGCTGCTGCAGCAGGAGCAGCAGAGCCAGGGTCCACACAGTGATCAGAATCTGCATGTTCTCTGGTGGGCTAGGAGAGAGAAAGAGATGGGTGCCACCCCCGCACTCTGCCTGCTTCTGTTTTCCAGCAAAATGCCTTCATTTCTCTCTCCACCCTGTGTGCCTATTCTGCAATTATGGTAACCTCACCATCAGAGATCTCAGTCCTCGCTTTCCTGCCTCTCTGTGGGTCCCCTTGTCTGCTTACCCCTGGGACTTTACACATGAGCAAGTGCCTTTGCTACACAAATGTGTAAACTGAGATGATCTACATTTTTAAATTGTGCTATTTTAGGGGCTCCTGGGTGGCTCAGTTGGTTAAGCATTTGATTCTTGATTTCTGCTCGAGTCATGATCTCAGGGTCGCGGGATTGAGCCCTACGTCGGGCTCCCTGCTGAGCATGGAGCCTGCTTAAGATTCTCTCTCTCCCTCTCCCCACTCCTCCTCCCACTCTCACACTCTCTCTTAAAAAAAAAAATTGTCCTACTTTAAAAAGAAATGAAAATATCTAATTTGGTACATACTCACAAAGCATGTTGTCACTAAGCTTCATGGTCATGATATTAAATAATTTAAAACTTTCCTTGCAAGAACCAGAGCAGCAGTAACATGTGTCATAGGAATTATGTCCCATTGATGGACATCAGGGCATATAGTCGTCCCTTTAGTGCAAAATGTCATCTTTCACAGAGAGCTCCTGGGCCCAGCTATCATTTTCCACTTCTATTCCAAATCACTAATTGATTAGTAATTATATAGTAATTAGATCATTATTCAATTATTATATATTATATATGTTATATAATCTAATTATTATATAATTGCTAATTACTAGTAATTATATTCCCACTTCTATTCCAAACCACTAATTAATTAGTGATTAGTGATTATATAGTAATCTATTATTATCACTAATCACTAGTAATTAATTAGTGATTAGATTTCCACTTCTATTCCAAATCACTAATAATAAACTAATAAATTAGTTAATCACGAATTCTCCAAGGAGGCTTTCCTCCCAGAGAAAGACAAGTACCTTAGGTGTGCTGGATAGCAGGCTTCCAGTCCTTCCTCAGCCTGTGGTCTCTTTACCTCGCTCAGTCTTTTTCTTGTCCATGCTTCAGAGAAGGGATGTTTCTGGGTCTGTGCTGGAGAAATCCTAATATGGGGGGCATTGGCTTCCTCTAAGAATACAGGAGTTTGGAGTGGGAAGGGAGAAAAACAGGTCAGAGCAGCTGACATACATACATTCTTGGGTTCACCCCAAAATAAAAGAAAAATAATAAATAATCGTGGCTGGCATAATGAGCAAGCATGTGCCAAGCCCTATGCTAAGTACTAAATACATATGGCCATCTTCATCATCCAAATAACCTTTGATAAACATGTTTTCCTTGAGTATTTTTTGTTTTGCATTGTAATGAGCATCTCTTTGTGAAAGGAGGTTGCTTAAAATCTTAGGCTGGCCCCAGCAGAACCCTGATTCAAGCCCAGGTCACTAATCTTGCTGAATATCCATATCTCTGTTCTTCACTGCTCTTCTGTGGCCTTTATCAGTCTAGTTTCCCTTCCTGAGACCTACATGTACCTCCTTCTCCACACTGTCTTTGTAACTATCGGAAGACACTAACAGAAACAGAGATCACAAAAGTGGCCAGAACCAGAATTGTCTTGGAACCATTAGAGTGCTGTGAGAAATTGGCCGCCATGGCATGAAGCCTAACTGTTGTTGCAGAAGTGGTGTCCTGGGTTTCCTCACTCCACTGTGCCCTTGGCCTCTGTAAGGCAACCTGAGGGATTCTCTAATACTTGTAACCTGGAGACCCAGACTGACGTGGAGATGCAGACTGAGAACCTCTGATTCCAGGGTGGGTGCAACCTGTGTGTATATGAATAGAATTAAGTCAGAGAAGAGAGGGGTTGAAGAAAGGCAGATGTTGGGGGCACTCGTGAGCCAGTGGAGAGAACAGGAAGAGTGAAGGCAAGAGAGCAGCGAGTTGGACTGGAAGTTGGTGCTGTGAGAGTGGGCAGTCTGGTGTGTGACCATATTCAGAAACCCTTCCTCCCATCCCTGCTTGCACACGCTCATCAGGCTCCCCCAGGGCCTCTCTTCAGGAGAGTGAGCCCATTGTGACAGTCCAGGAGCTCAGCACACATTCCCACAAAGGAGAACCTAGAGCCTCTGCGATGTTGTGGACTGGAAAGAACAGGACGGCAGGTGCATGGACAGCAGGGCTCAGGGTCCTGCTGAAGACATGCTTCTGAAACTCAGGTGTAAGAAAAATGTGAACTTCTTTAAATCTAACATGTCTGCACCAAAACCCCAGCTCTTAAGGGTAGCAGTGAAACTTACCTCTGTCAGTATTTTCAGTGTCTTCTGCCTTTCTTAATTAAGAAAAGTCAAAGTATCTGAATCTGTCCTGGTAAAACAGAAAGTTCTTTTTTGGGATGTGGATGTTGAGTGGCAATATCACAGTTTCTCTTGCTATTACAAATTGTCTTAATATGGAACCTAGTGTTGTTGTTACCTCACCTTCTAGATAACATTCTTGAAATTTAACACAAAAGCCACTAACATCCCTTGGAACTATCAAGACCCCAAAGTATGACTATTTCTTGTGTTATGAAGAACTTCTCTTTCATCAGAGTACTATTTATCATGTGTATGGGAGAAAACCACCTGAGGCTGAGGAAATAACTAAAAGAATCAGAGATAGTGCCTTAACCCCACTAGCCAGGCTGGTAAAAGTCGAAATTCGCGGGGCAGTAGATAGAGTACTCAGAAAGGTCTTGCCTCAGTAGTGGGGAATAATTATCCCTAGACCATGACTGCTCTACACCCACGTAACAAATCAAATGGATCAATGTGGTTGCAAATAGCTTATGTGTATTCCAGAAAAAAGTTCAACACGATTTATGGGAATACAAAAATATCCTTACGAGGTAAACCAACAACGTAAAATTCACAGCATCTGGCATCCAATCAAAAATTACTAAGCATGAGGGGCACCTGGGTGGCTCAGTCGGTTAAGCGTCTGACTTTGGCTTTGGTCATGATCTCAGGGTCCTGGGTTTGAGCCCTATATTGGGCTCCCCACTCAGCAGGGAGTCTGCTTGTCTCTCTCCCTCTGCCTCTCCCCCTGCTTGTGCTATCTCTCTCTCAAATAATTAATATCTTTTTTAAAAAAATGACTAATCATGAGTGGAAGCAGGCAAGCACAAACCATAATGAGGACAATAATCATTCAATTGAATGTGACCCCCAATGGGCACAGAATAAAGACATTAAAACTATCATTATAACTGTACTTCTTATATGCAAAAAATTAAGTAGGTTCATGGACAATAGAAAAAAAATCAAACTTTAAAGATGAAAACTAGGGGCACCTGGGTGGCTCAGTGGGTTAAGCCTCTGCCTTCAGCTCAGGTCATGATCTCAGGGTCCTGAGATCGAGTCCCACATTGGGCTCTCTGCTCTGCAGGGGGCCTGCTTCCTCCTCTCTCTCTCTCTCTCTGCTTGCCTCTCTGCCCACTTGTGACCTCTCCCTGTCAAATAAATAAAATCTTTTAAAAAAAAGATGAAAACTAAAATGTGTGAGATGAAAAATAATCCAGATGGAATTAATGGCAGGTTAGATATTGCAGAAGAAAGTTTAGTGAATTTGAAGGGTCTAAGAATGATCCAAGTGAACAAGAAAACAAAACAAAACAAAGTGAAAAGAGCATCAGCAAGCTGTGGAATGAGTTCAAGTGACCTTAGCATACCAGTTAAAAGCTCATGATAGACCAGATTTAAAAAAAAAAAACAAGTTTCAACATATACCATCTACAAAAATTACACTTCATATGAAGATTCAAATAGGTTAACCGTAAAGGATGTCGAAACGTGTCCCATAGCACTGCTTGTCCGAACAAAGCTGGAGTGCTAGAGCAACATCAGACAAAGTAGATTTCAAAGCAAAAAATATTACCAAGGCTAAAGGGGGTCACTTCTGAATGATGAGAGGATCAATTAAACAACAAGACATAACGGTTCTCAATTTTTATGGCTCTAAAAATAGGGCTTCAAATTACACAAAGCAAATACAGGAAGAATTATAAGGAGAAGTGAACAAACAAATGTTCATAATTTGTTTGAACAAATATAATTATATTTGAGCTTAATTATAATTAAGCTATAATTATAGTTTGAGCTCAAGCTCGAGCTTAATTATAATTATAATTATAGTTTGAGCTTTAATTATAGTTATAGTTATAACTGTAACTATATATAGTTATATATATAGTTATATAATAACTATTATAGTTATTATAATATAGTTTGAGCTATATTATAGCTTGAGCTTTCAATATATAATTGAAATTATATAAATTTATATATAAATTAATTTATATAATTTAATTATATAAGTAGATTATATAATTTAATCATATAAATTAATTATATAGTTATTATATATAGTATATAAAATAATTTTTGGGATCCTATAATATATATTATATATATAATAATGTATGGGATCCTATTATATATATAATATATATAATACATATAATAACTATAGTTTATTATAATAATTATAATAAATTGTTATAATAATTTAATATAACCATTAAATTATTATATTAAACTATTATATAATTTAATAATAATTACATTATATTATATAATAATATAATTATAATAATTATAATATATAATAATATAATTATTATATTATAGTTTGAGCTTTCAAATTATAATATAATTTGAAATTATATTATAATTATAGTTTGAGCTTTCAATATCCACTTCTCAGTAACTACTAGATCAAGTAGGCAGGAAATCAGCAAGAATATTGAAGACTTGAATGACATTAACAACCAATTTGCTCCAATTGACATTTATAGAATACTCTGTACAACAAAAGCAGAATACACACTTGTTCAAGTGCCTGCAGAACATTGACTAGGATACACCAAATTTTCTGCCACAAAACAAGTCTTAATAAACTCAAAAGGATTTAAGTTAAACAAGATACAGTCTCTGACACTGAAACGAAAATAGAAATGAGTAAGAGAAAGACCTCTCAAAAATCTCAAAACATTTGGGAACTAAATAAACTAATTCTAAATAACCCATGGAACAAACATGAAATCAGAATGGAAAGTAGAAAATATTTGATCTGAATACTGTTGTGAACAATAACACAGCATAGCAAAATTTATGGGATCCTATTAAAGCAGTATTGAAGAGAAAACTGATCAACACTACATATCCATAATAAATGCAATACATCTATCTATCTATCTACTATACACACAACATAGATGAATCTCAAAATAATTAAATTGAGTTAAAGAAGCCAAACAAAACATCCTACATAGGGTATGATTTCATTTCTATAAAACTCTAGAAAACAGAAATGAATCTGTAATGAAAAGAAAACAGATCAATGGTTACTGGGAGATGGAGGGTGGGGACAGGTGAGAGGAAGGAATAACTGAAGGACATGAAATTTGGTAAATGTTGGATATGATTTAAAGGGCATAGACATATGTCAAAGCTTAGGAAATTAGACAATTTAAATAAATTCTGTTTATCATATGTTAATTACATCTCAATAAAGCTGCTTTGAAAATTAAAATATAAAGTCATATAACAAGTCTTAGTTATGATTGACTGATTATCTGCCACACCTTTAGAATTTTGTTATCAGGGAGGAAAAAAACAAAGACTTGGGCAGAGGTTGGGGCCTTGGAACAGGGATCGCCATATAAACACAAGAATTGTAGGGAGTTTGGGGAATTTGGGGGCTGGTCAAAGAAAAAGATTTGGCCACAGTGTAGCAGGAGCACACAACAAATTTTATTTGGGTGCTTCTTGGTGGGTTTGCATGTGAGTGAAAGTCCCTCCCAGCAGGAGAACTCCCAGAGACTACAATGTGGAGGTGAGGCATCATCCTGAAGTGAGTGGGGAGCGAGAAAACTCCCAGCATAGAGGGAATTAAGAAGGAGGCTTACATGTCTAAAAGATGGCACTCAGCAGAACTCAGGGGAATCTCTATGTCAAGCAGCTCCAAAGGGCAACAGCAGCTTGTGGGTTTTTTGTTTGTTTTATAGCTAAAATGTTTATTTACCATGCGCCTTACAGATGTTGGACATAGTTTTCTTTTTTTTTTTTTTAAGATTTTTATTTATTTATTTGAGAGAGAGACAGATCACAAGTAGGCATAGAGGCAGGCAGAGAGCGAGAGATGGAAGCAGGCTCCCTGCCGAGCAGAGAGCCTAATACCGACCTTGATCCCAGGACCCTGAGATCATTACCTGAGCCAAAGGCAGAGGCTTTAACCCACTGAGCCACCCAGGTGTCCCATGTTAGACATAGTTTTATGGGGTATGCAAAGCATACATGTTCTAACAGGCAAAAAATATACTCACTAAGGATAGATTTAAAACAGTTGGATGGGTAAAAATCTGAGCTTGACACTGGTGATCTTTTGAGCCTATGTGTCCCACTTGCTATAAAGAAGTAAACATAGGGCTGATATACAGGGACCATCTTTGGTTCATTTATATAACATGAACCCTCCTCAGAGTGCACTAGAAAAAAAATCCACAGGCCACCCCTGAACTTAGAATCCAGCCCTTACATCTCTCCATTTGAGGGTCATGAATCCTGGGTCAAGAATTGCTTGGGGTATCTGGGTGGCTCAGTGGGTTAAAGCCTCTGCCTTCAGCTCAGGCCATGATCCCAGTGTTCTGGGATCAAGCCCTGCATCGGTCTTCCTGCATTGGGCTCTCTGCTCAGCAGGGAGCTTGCTTCCTTCCCTCTCTCTGCCTGCCTCTCTGCCTACTTGTGATCTCTCTGTCGAATAAATAAAATCTTAAAAAAAAAAAAAGAATTACACTACCCTCAAAGAACATTCTCCTTTCTTTCCACTTTCAAGGAAATGGACTTTCTTCTTTTAGTCCTGGCTATGACTTTCTTCATTGGACCTAACACACGAATCTCTGGGAAACTAGCACATTTTCCACTACTGTTCATTACTGATCACTTTCGTTACCTGGTCTGTAATATAAAAGGTGTTAACAACCCATGAGCCATATGTACAAAAACCTTCTTTAGTGATGGAAAAGAGAAAAATGCATGATATTGTTTTTGCCTCTTGGAAAATGACAGAAAAAAAAACCCAACCTCATTGTATCTTAATAAATTATCCCGCCATGCACATAATAGGAAAGATGGTTATATCTGTAATATGTATAGAAAATTTGGACACCTGGGTGGCTCAGTTGGTTAAGTGTCTAATTCAGGCTTGGGTCATGATCCCAGAGTCTTGGGATCAAGTCCCTCATTGGGCTCCCTACTTGTGAGGGAGCCTGCTTCTCCTTCTGCCTGCCGATCCCCCTGTTTGTGCTCTCTCTCTTTGACAAATAAAATGAATAAAATCTTTTAAAAAATATGTGTAGAAAATTACTTCTTATTGATTAAAAAAAAAAGCAGCCACCCAATAGAAAATAGTGTTTGTAAATGACCAAATATCATCTGAAAAGAATCTTGACTTGAGTAGACATGAACAGATTTATATTTTGATCATAAAATTGTGCTTGCACACCAGAGAATGGCTGGGCAGGCATGAGGTTGTGTCAGAAAAAATCGATGGGAAGTGACTGGGAATATCTTAGACAAAAATTGGGCAGAACAGAACGAAGATAAATGATAGGCTTTAAAATTACTTAGGACATTAAAAAAATCACAGGACTTGCTATTAGGATGAATAAACTGTAAGGGCCTATTTAGCCAGAGTGACTCCATCTTGGTTAAAAGCCATTTTGTTGCTTATGCAGTAAAACTTAAACTGACCCTGCTCCCTGCCCACAGAGAAACTTACTTAGAAGCAAGTCTGGGAAACCAGTAAAATATGGTCAGCTAGTTCCTGATAACAGAGCCCAGAATACAAGGACGAATCAGGCCGGGTCGAGATATCCAATCAGTAAAAAGCACACATATTGTCTCCCTAACCACCAAAGAATGTAAACCCCGCCTTTTGGGCGCCAAACTTGAGCGCCATTCTGACCAGAGTAATAGGTTAGTTCAAACAGCTATTAAAGGGTAAATTGGGGGCGCCTGGGTGGCTCAGTGGGTTAAAGCCTCTGCCTTCAGCTCAGGTCATGATCCCGGGGTCCTGGGATTGAGCCCTGCATCAGGATCTCTGCTCAGCATGGAGCCTGCTTCCCTTCCTCTCTCTCTGCCTGCCTCTCTGCCTACTTGTGGTCTCTGTCTGTCAAATAAATAAATAAATAAAAAATTTTTAAAGGGTAAATTGTAATTCAATTGGCCACCTGCGTGTGGCCTACATGACTATGCAATGTTCCAATCTCATTGGCCACCTATGTGTGGCCAGGCTTTTGCTCCATAAAAGTTAGTCTATGAGGCTGGAAGGGGTCACTCTCTTGGAAGACGGCCCTGGCCAATCAGTCTGACTTCTAACACTTGGCATAAAATAAAGCTTTAAATAACTTTCACTTTGTCTAAGTCTCGGGTTTTTTTTGTTTTTTTTTTAATATTTTATTTGTTTATTTGACAGAGAGCTAGAGAGAGAGCACAAGTAAGTAGAGCGGCAGGGAGAGGGGGAGAGAGAGAAGCAGGCTCTCTGCTGATCAGGGAGCCCGATGCGGAGCTCCATGCCAGGATCCTGGAATCATGACCCAAGCCGAAAGCAGCCGCTTAACCAACTGAGCCACCTGGGCACCCCAAGTCTCATTTCGTTTAATAACAGACCTAACATAAATCAGGAAAGTGCGTCAAGGATAAATTCTTTGGGTTTTTCCTTAGTAGTTTTATTGAAGTACAGTTTACATAACATAAAATTCATTCATTTAAAATGCACAATTCCCCCTCAACTCTATGGTCAATTAATCTTTGACAAAACTGGAAAAAATATACAGTGGAAAAAAGACAGTCTCTTCAATAAATGGTGCTGGGAAAACTGGACAGCTATAAGTAGAAGAATGAAACTCAACCATTCTCTTACACCGTACACAAAGATCAACTCAAAATGGATAAAAGACCTCAACGTGAGACAGGAATCCATCAGAATCCTAGAGGAGAACATAGGCAGTAATCTCTTCGATATCAACCACAGCAACTTCTTTCAAGATATGTCTCCAAAGGCAAAGGAAACAAAAGCGAAAATAAACTTTTGGGACTTCATCAAAATCAAAAGCTTCTGCACAGCAAAGGAAACAGTCAAAAAAACAAAGAGGCAACCCACAGAATGGGAGAAGATATTTGCAAATGACAGTACAGACAAAAGGTTGATATCCAGGATCTATAATGAACTCCTCAAACTCAATACACACGAAACAGGCAAACATATCAAAAAATGGGCAGAAGATATTTACAGACTTCTCCAATGAAGACATACAAATGGCTATCAGACACATCAAAAAATGTTCATCATCACTAGCCCTCAGGGAGATTCAAATTAAAACCACATTGAGATATCACCTTACACCAGTTAGAATGGCCAAAATTAACAAAACAGGAAACAACATGTGTTGGAGAGGATGTGGAGAAAGGGGAACCCTCCTACACTGTTGGTGGGAATGCAAGTTGGTGCAGCCTCTTTGGAGAACAGTGTGGAGATTCCTCAAGAAATTAGAAATAGAACTTCCTTATGACCCTGCAATTGCACTCCTAGGTATTTACCCCAAAGATACAGATGTCGTGAAAAGAAGGGCCATCTGTACCCCAATGTTTATAGCAGCAATGGCCATGGTCGCCAAACTATGGAAAGAACCAAGATGCCCTTCAACGGACGAATGGATAAGGAAGATGTGGTCCATATACACTATGGAGTATTATGCCTCCATCAGAAAGGATGAATACCCAACTTCTGTAGCAACATGGACGGGACTGGAAGAGATAATGCTGAGTGAAATCAGTCAAGGAGAGAGAGTCAACTATCATATGGTTTCACTTATTTGTGGAGCATAACAAATAGCATGGAGGACAAGGGGTGTTAGAGAGAAGAAGGGAGTTGGGGTAAATTGGAAGGGGAGGTGAATCATGAGAGACAATGGACTCTGAAAAACAATCTGAGGGGTTTGAAGTGGCGGGGGGGTGGTTGGGGTACCAGGTGGTGGGTATTATAGAGGGCACGGATTGCATGGAGCACTGGGTGTGGTGAAAAAATAATGAATACTGTTTTTCTGAAAATAAATAAATTAATTTAATTTTTTTAAAAAAAGCACAATTCCGCAATTTTTAGTAAATTTAGGGTTGTGCGATTGTTGCATAATCCAGTTTTAGGACAGTTCCATGACCCTTAAAAGATCCCTCAAATGTCCTTGCCATCACTCCCCATTCTCCCACCACCCCTTGGCAAGGTCTCATCTATTTTGTGTCTGTACTTGTGGTGGTTTAAATACTTAACAATTTTTTAACTGTATGATGATGCAAAAGTGATACACATTCAGCAGAAACTGTGCTTTGACTTTTGAATTTGGTCCTTCTCTTGGGCTCGCTAGGGACGCATGGTACCACACTCTCATGCTGGGCAGCCACAGATCATGAGGGTAAACATCTGATACACTTACAACCATTCTGTACCCATACAAGCATTCTGTTTTCCCTTTCAGTACATTATTCAAAAATTTCATAAGATATTCAACACTTTGTTATAAAATAGGCTTTGTGTCAGATGATTTTGCCCAACTGTAAGCTAAAGTCAATGCTCTGCAATTATCCTGTTCCAGTCACATTGTCTTCTTCTGTCGTAATCAAATGGCCACACTCCCCCTCTTATGGGAGCATGTACAGTTGCACACAGGACCAACACAGATAATCCACATGTCAAGCTCCTTAACTTAGTTGTATCTGCAAAGCCTCATCTGCCGAATAACATCTGCCAGTTCTAGGGATTAGGACCTGGACATCTCTGGGAACCGTTATTCAGGCAACCACAATTCTGTAGGGAAAACAGCATCTGCATTATTTATTCTATTACTCAAAGGATCCAGTGCCCATCTGTTTACAGTGATCTTCCCACCTTCTCCTTATGTGTTTGTTTCCATTCCTAGTACCTTTTTCTTCTTCTGTTCAAATCTTAGCTATTTGAACAGATCATCCATCAAGTTCAAGATTTTATTCTTTTATAGGTACCTACACTAATCACTCCAGATGAAAGAGATATATGTATGTCTCTCTCTCTCTCTCTCTCTTAAGCTATTCTTCAATTGTCCTGCATCCAATATCTTGGGGAGTGAGGATACATTTATTTATTTTTTTCCCTCACAGTAGCTGGTACAATGCCTTACATATGGAAGTTTCTCAATTGCTTCCTTGTAAACATCTTCTGCTCATTAACTGCTCTAACTACTCTGCGCCCTTAACAGGCCATGTCACTGTAATATCATTACAGTTCTCTCCACACAAGGTCCAAATGCTTATCCAACCATTCTGAGCCTAAACAAAGATGCCTTTCAACCTTTTTTTTTTTTTTTTTTTTTTTTTAGATTTTATTCATTTATTTAGAGAGAGAGTGAGCTCAAGCAGGGGAGAGGGAGAGAGAGAATTCCAAGCAGACTCCACACTGAGCATGGAGCCCGATTTGGGACTCAATCTCACGACCCTGGGATTATGACCTGAGCCGAAAATTGAGTCAGACACTTAACTGCTGAGCCAGCCAGGTTCTCCACCTTTCAACTTTTATAATTTACGGACAGGTGACTGCCTGATGTGAGAAATAAAATTACAAAGTGATTAAAAAAAAGATGAACATAATTTTTGAACTGTGATAAAAACAAATTTACATCAGTACAATTTGCTACCCATTGAGCGACGTTCATAGCCACAATCATATTGTCTGGTCATGAAGCACAGAAGGAAGCAGTTCATTAAAATTGTTACAACAATGAGCATGACATTCATAGAGACAGCCGAGCAATTCCAGAGTTTTCTAAAGGAAAACAAGGGGGAGGTCAGCAGACTAGGGAGCAGACTAGCAGAGGCACCCACAAAAGGGCTTGATGTGTACCCAGGGGGAGTCCAGGAATTCATGCTGTTCTTGTCCTTTTCCACCTGGGCAACTCAGAGCCATGTGTTCCAGGAGCCTGCATTGACAGGTGCTGAAACCATGGCAGATTGAATAGTGGCCCCTAAGTGAGGCCTGATCAGTGAGTCTGAGTGCAAGACCAGAGAAGAACACTAAAGTCAAGTCATGCAAAGCCTGAAAGGAAAAGAGAAAGCAGAGACCACTATAGGGTGCCGAAGGGAGACGTGTGTTGGGGGCACAATCTGGGCAAGAGAAGAGAACACAGACTTTGGATGAGGAAGGCATAGAAGGGGAAAGGTGTCAGAAGGGGAACAGGAAGAGTGGTCACTCTTCCTGTGGGCATGTCTCAAGGGTCCATCCTTCCAGCCTTGTTCCCATGTCCCTAGTCTCCCTGATTCTTTCTCTGAGGGGCCCTGTGACCTGTGGCCAGGAGGGATGTTTAATGGGTTGGGTCTGAGAGCTCAGCTCATGTTCCCAGAAAGGAGAACATGGAATTCTTAGAACAACCTGAGCTCGGGAGAGCGAGGGGAGCAAACCAAGCGGCATAGCCCGGAGCTTTCATGCCTCGGGCTCTGCCAGGGGAGGTCCTATTCTTTGACCATATACAGGACAGGCCCCAGGGCCTACTCAGGCTCCCAGTGAGATCCCAAACTCAAAGTCATAAGGGCCAGAATTGACTGAGTTGAGTCTCTTACCTAGAGGATATATGAGAGGAGGAGGGAGTATCATCAGTTAAGTAATCAAATGTGCAGAGAACCTGAAAACTAGAATGGGTCTTAGTTCAAGTTGTTCTTCAGACAGAGAGCAAGTGTACTAATGTGTTCTCCCAGGAGGAGTGCACAAGAATGTCCCCTTTCCTGTACCTATACCACCTATGTTATTATTTTAAATCTTATTCCTGCTAATTGGGCAGGTAAAAAATATCACATTGTTTTTATTTATATTGCCATTAGTAGAAAGAGGGGAAATCTCCAAATGTTTAATGACTACTTATTTCTCCTTTTGTTAATTGTTAATTTTCTGTCTGTGTTCCTGGCTTATTTTTCTGTAGGCGTATTTATCTTTATCTTATTAAACAGACAGCTCTCTTTATATATGAAAGACATCACCCCTTTGTCAGCCATATATATATTGCAAATGCTTTTCTTCAGTTGTGTTTAACACAGTGCACCAATCTAATCATAATAAAAATAGAAATGATAATTCTCAAACCATTCCTATGAGGTGGGTTTTTTACTCAGGAGCATTTCACCATTATCTTTCTGTATAGTTACGGGCAAGTTTGCTTTCTCCTAGGATTAAAAAAGCGTGGCCTATGGAATCAGACCATCCTTGTTTGTTCTGGGCGGGGGGCCACTTACTGTGTGTGTGAGACTTTGTACATTATCTAAAGTCTTCGTGCTTCAGTTTCTTTTTCACTGAAGTGGGATGATAGTAACCTATCTTGTGGAGGTTTCCTGAGAATACAAAAGCACCTGACCCTTTAGAAGCACTCAATTGTTATTAATTACTATTATTACCTATGAATCATCCCTGGGGTAATTTTCATATGTGATCTTGAAAAATTTTAACATATTAATAAACAGGAAGGTGTAGGGCTTTAAAACAGCCATCTTCTCCACAATCTGCCAGTTCTCTGTTTGCTGGAGTGAAAAGAATGTGTTTCATGTGTGTGATCCTTCTTCTAACATGTGGGCAACTCTTGCATTTTGGGAAACAGGAGTCGCCATTAAAGTGCAGATGTGTTTGCTCCCAGGTGTATCCCATGGCCAGGGAGCTTCAGGACAGCAAAATACTGTCTTGGTAGTTCTGGGACACTGTATATGAAGTAGATGATCTTTTGAGTTAAATTGACTTGTTTTGCCCTGGTGCTGTCCTCAAAAGCTCTGAATGCCTAAGCAACCTTAAGCAACCTTTTTTTTTTTTCCTCTCATTGGGACTAGAATTAGAATGTTTTGTACCTGGAAACATAGTTCATCTAATCTGTTGGTGTCCAAACTTCGAACCACATCAGCAAACCTAACACTTGTAAAAATCCCACATGTTCTAGTCCTATCTCTGAGCTTTTGAACCCAAATCTCCTGGACTGGGGCCCAGGGATTTAATAAAAACAGCTATTTAATAATAGCTCCAAAAGCTAGTAAATTTTTAGGGTAGGGCTTGGCTAACAGAACAAAATCTCAACATACAGTGCACTTAAAAATATACATATTTATTTTTCTCTCATATAGTAGTCCCAAATTAAGCAGTCCAAATTGGCAAGATAACTCTGCCTCACACAGGTGTTCAGGCACACGCTTTCCTTCCCTTTTGCTGTTCAGCCCAAGCCTAGAATGCTATTATCATCTGAGTGATTGCAGTTGAGTCACACACATTTCATTCTGGGATCTAGCTGTTGGGAAGAGAAAAAAATCACAGAGGAGACCAGTCCAGTGTCACAAGACCGGGATGTTGAAGTGGCATGCATCATGGCAGCTCAGAGAGCCCAGGAAGAGAAGTCTCACTAGGAAGCTCCGTGTCTCACCGGACCCCTTCCACTTGAGAGCAAAGAGGATGGTTGGGGGTGGGCAACCTGAAATGATTCAGATGCATACCCAAGTCTAAGAACCCAGATCCAATACTGCCTCTGCATTGTGTAGATAAGGAAACTGAATCCTAGTCATGTGGAATGACTCGGGGTTGGGGGAGCACGATGGGTCAGTAAAGCATATGAGGACTTACCTGTGATGTCAGGAAGGCTCTTCTTACTTCAGTACCATCCTGGGCCCTTGGAGCCAGGGACTTGTTTTGCATTAGAATTGTTCGTTAAAGAGAATTTAGTGCACTTTATGTCAGAAAAGCAGAGGGAATGGTTAGAAGCCAGAAGGGCACTTCTCTTATGCTAAGTAACCTCCTTAGTATCCCTTTCTCAAACCTCTCTATCACTACATCCCCAGGGTCCTCTCTCTATCTGACTCTCCCTTCCATGGGTCTTGTGATTAGATCTGTCTCCTTTATTCCCTCATTTCATCCTTTCTAATGTTTCTTTACCACTACAGGGAGATGACACGTATCCACTCTCAGGTAACTTTCTAGCGAGTGTAAGAGATATTTGTTGGGCCCTCCCTAGCCAGGTGGGCTTGTGTGATTGAGCAGAGTGAGGGGATAGAATAAGAAAGGACCCTCTGCTGCTGGGCTGGTGTATTAGGACCAGCCCAGCAGCAGAGCGAAGACAAGGATACAAGTTGTGTGGGCTGTGAAGACAACAGCCTTAAAGCAACAGAGCCAGGCAGTGCTGGGTTAGGCTAGGTGAGATGAGAATGGGGCATTAACAGCTTTGAAAGCCAGCCTGAGAAATTTAGGTATAAAGCTACAAGAAAAAAAAAGCCCTCTAGCCCTCTATGGTTTGGAAGGAGAGACGGGACATTATGAAGACTTAATGCTTTAAAATCTGAACTCCGTTGCCTATTGTCATCATGAATGATCTTAGGATACCCACTATGCCAAAGAGGTGACAGTCTTCAAGGGTAGGAAATGATAATACTCAGGAGCCTTGATTCCCAATGGCGCCCCCATATTTGATATCTTTCAGACTTCATAATATGATGATTAGCAAGATCCTGGGAGCTCCTGATTCCTTTGCAGAAGTGGAGAGGTTTGGTCTTAATTAAGACTCTTTAGAGGATGTTCCTGGTCTAGAAAGAGGTATCTTCTCTGGGTCTTTGCTCTTCTCTCCTGGTGAAGGAAGAAATCTGTACTAAATTCTGAATGAGGCTGTATTTACTTTTTTCTTACCCATTACCCAAAAACTCTGCCAGAGATTGAATTGTTGTTGTCTCTGGGGCTGACATGTTCATCACCTAGAGCTAGACTCTATAGTAAGACTCTACTGTAGGAAAGAAGTTATTCAGATTTGAACCAAGTTTGAAACAAAAGGAGACCCATTGGACTTCTCTGCTAACCATAGCACCTACATTCCATGTCTGGTTTAGGAGTGGTAACACCAGCCTTGCTACATAATCTTATTCCTGGAATGGAACCCAGTGACCACATCTACCTTCCAGGGCCCTGGGTTCTCCCCCTACAGAGAAGAAAACTTTGAGCCCCAAGCATTTCCTTCTATCACCTTCTCCTCTGGCTGCCAAGAGAAAAGGGAGTGCCAACTACCCACCTATTTAGCCAAGCCCATAGTGACTGTTAACTTAAGCACCAACACACTGACAAGGAAAACCCAGCTAAAAGATACACAAATATCTGCCCTTAATGCCTCATCCTGGTTGATTGCCAGAGTTCTGCAGTTTTAATGCAATGAGGATTCTGCACAAAATTTGAACAACATTAGGAAAACTGACATCTAAAGAGTGATGTACAGTAAGAAAAGTGTTTCAATGATGTAACATTTATTTACAAGCCTTTATTTGAAATCAGGACATAAAAAAGAATTGTCTTGGGGTGGAGGGAGGATGTAAGATGAGGGAGCCAGAACATGTAGGCACACCATTAATGAACGAGATCATTGCCCATACTTTATGTAGAGTGTTGAACCATAAAAACTTATAAATACATAATTGGTAATAAAAAAAAATCCAATATGGCATCATAAACAAGATTGAAGACTAAGCCTGCCCAGCACTTGGCTCAGATATCTCATTTGCCATCTTTCTACCTGCTCTATTCCTCCGGGGCTTGCCATCCCTCAGGAAATTATGGCTATGCTGAGTAAAAATGGCAGTACGATCTTTATTACTCCATCTCTAGCAACCTGGGGTATGGATAATGGAGGAACAGAGATTGCACAGGGCCAGACCTGTTGACTGAGGGCAAGAGCTAATCAAAAAAGCAGCTTTTTCCTCTGGCATCTTCTGGAGGATCGGGAGACACCTGGTGACATGGCCGGGTGCTCAAGTTTGTGTGTATCAATGTACACATTTATTTGAAAAGAAACAGTGATAATAATATCCCTGATGCTCATTCACTATTTCTCTGAATAGTCTCAGTGGCAGTACCATTAACTTTCAATTACCAATATTGGTTTGGGGCCTTTTCTCCTCAGTTTTGTCAAGCTGGGTGGACCCTACTTCTTGGCTTTATAGCTATGCTAGGATGGAATTCAGTTTAGTTCAGAGAAACTGTAAGAGATAAAAGAAAGAGAGTATCTGTACTCCAGGATCAGTTATAAATTTTAATCAAATTCTCCACAATTTGGGATTTTTTCACTTTCCAGTTAGTATAGATAACCAAGAGTTTACTACAGAGATGAAAGGGTAGATACAGATAATAGAAGTAAATAAACACAATGAAAATAAGTATGTCCTTCTTTAGATGGACTCTGGTCTCAAAGCTCCATAGGATTTACAACTTAGAGCCACTAACTAACCAGCTCATCAGAGAATGACCTGTCAGCACTGCCAAGATTTTCTTTAATGAGGTATCACTCTGGTATTGGCATCTGGGGAATTGTTTGCCCATGGTGAGTTGGCACATAGTGGTGTCCAGGTCTGGGTTCCTAGAGCAGCTTGTGCCAAGATTCTGTCCATACTTGCAGCTGGAGGCTTTGGGGGCTCCATGAATCACTTCCATGGAACCATGGATGAAGTTGTAGCTTAACCTGCATGACTCATTAGCTTCTGAAACTTTTCTCCAGGCCACCAAGTCATTGCAGTACTCTTTGTCATTACCTGGACTGTCTCCTTTGGCGAAGGTATAATGTAATCTTCCGAAGGTCAACAAAGAGGAAGACAAGATACCCCTGGACAAACTGAGGCTGGTATTTTTATAGAACAGAGTCAAGTTCATTAATACCTCAAGAGTCTGTTTTTCTTGGTCCCTGTTTGCCAAGTCATACTTCATCTCTCCCCTTGAAGATTCCTCTTTAATTATCTCCATTATGCTTTCTGAAGCTCCTGTGAGAACCAAACCTAGGCTGAGTAGCAGCAGAGAGAAGGTCTCCATCTCAGATCTAGGATAATCTCTTCTGTAATAGAAATTTTAAAAAAGTAAAAGATGAAAATAAGCAGAATATTAATGAGATCATTCTCTTTTCCTTATGGCAGTTAGTTCAGGGTTGACTCCGACATACAAGCTTGGGCTCCTTCAAAGGAAGGATGATGGCATGAAAAGGTAATCAGTTGTGGAATTTGCAGACCCAGCTTCAAATCTCTGCCTAACCACTCATAAACAATTTACTCCGCCTCTTTTAACCTCAGTTTCCCCCATGTGATAAAAGGAAAGGTGAGACTTATATAAGGGAATGTGTTTAAAGTGCCCCAAACCAAGTAGTTAGCTCTCTCCCTTTTTCCGGTGTCTATAATCTCACTGGAAGGGTTTGTAACCCATATTGTGGCTCAATAATCTCACCCAACACATTCCTTACTACTGCCAGGTCTCCTACAGCCTCACACGGTACCTGACGCATGCCAGCCATTTAAAAACATCGCTCATTTCTTTTCCCACCCAACCTCATCATGGAATTCCTCTTTACCAGTTCCTTTGGCAAGTGGGTCCTACAGAGAAAGAATCCAGCTTGCTACAGGACCATGAAGTGAAACTGTATTTGTTTCCTGAAAGTTTCTGCTATTGGTCTAGCTGAGGGAAGGAGGGGCAAGAAAGGGTAGCTAGAATGGCATGAGACAGAAGGAGGAGACAAGAATGCTCTGAGAACTTCATAAATAAGCCTTTGGCCACCAGAATCCCTGTGAAATGGGCAGCATCACTGTTCCTTCTTCTGTGGAAACTTCCCTGTTTATCGTTTAACCCAGTGATTTGTTTTTAGTTTTTTTGAAACCCTATAGCATAGATTATATCACACTTCATTTTATATGTTCTTATTTTTTTTTAGAGGTTTTTTTTTTTTTAATTTGATGGAGATCACAAGTTGGCAGAGAGGCAGGCAGAGACAGAGGGAAGCAGGCTCCTCGCTGAGGAGAGAGCCCGATGCTGGATTCGATCCCAGGACCCTGGGATCATGACCTGAGCTGAAGGCAGAGGCTTTAACCCACTGAGCCACCCCAGCGCCCCACATTTTATATGTTCTTATGTTCTTTTAAATTTATTTACTTCATTTTATATGTTCTTTTTAAAATTTTCACGTTAGTTGATATATGTAATTCTTTTTTCCTTTTTAAGTATGAAAATTCCTTGAGCCTGGAACTTAGTTTCTGCATCTTTTTATTCTGTACAGAATCAAACACCAAACTGCAAAAATGCTTGTTTCTCAACATTTGTTAACAACATAACATGGCTTGACAAATGCAGAAAATCCTTTACTTAAGATCAGTTTTGGGAAATTCATAATGAAAATCTCAGAAAGAATGGTTATTCAGGGTGAGAATTCTTTCTCTTGCTCTAGAAAGCATTTCTTTCATTACCACGTCTAAGAGCCTCTATTTCCTTGTATCCCTGCATTATCACTCTTAACCTCCTAACCACTTCTCCTTGCCCCTCCAATTCCCTGGATATACTACTTTTCTAAAAAGAGCACTTGAAATTACTATTTCAAAAACCTTAAAATATTCACATTGCCTGCTGGAGGTATTCTAACCCCCTGAGGCCACCTAGTCAAGGCTCTTCTTGATCTAATCTCAACCTGCTTCTCAGGGCTCTCTCCCATTATTTTGGTACACAAAGCTGTCCTAGTCAAATCAGCGTGACCCACCCTTCTCTGAATACGCCCTATTCTGTCTCTCCATTTTTGGTCCTTTCTTGGAAGCCTACTCTTTTCTGCCTCTTGAAATCCTTCAAAGCCCAATTAAGTCATATTCTTTCTTTAACACATTTTTCACTAATTAAGTCTACCAAATCCGTTGTTCACTTCCCTGGTCTTCTTATCACTCATTTCTTTCTTTTATTATTATTGAAGTATAGTTGACAGGCAATATTGTTAGTTTCAGATGTGCAACATATTGATTCTATAATTCTATATAATCATTCACTTCTTATGCCACTCATTTGACATGAACACAAATGGACTTGTATTTTTTTATATTTAATTTTAAAATGTTCTGGGTGTGAAATTAGAGCAAAGACCCAGTACTAAGAATATATGAGCCTTAATAATTGGGGTTGATTAGATTATTGATAGATGATCAGGAATTAATGGATGTATTCATGTGTGTGGCTTGAGCATAGACTTGCTGCAAGTTGAAGGGAGTAGAGAAGAAGCATTTAGATTTTTTTCCTAAATATCTTCTACTGTCAACATCAGTAGTGAGATGATAATAGAAAAACAGAAAGACAATGAGGAGAAAAATGAAAAGGAAGAACAGTGCAGAGATTCTGCACTGAACTATTTTTCTGAAACATTTTTTCAAGTGCATAGAATTCATAGCTACCTGGGTTTGATTTGGACTACTACGTGTCCATTAAAAACAAAAACAAAAACAAAAACATTCTTGAACTACAAATGTCTAAGACATTGAAATTCATTTGAATTGGGTCTTGATCCCTATTGAATGAAAATATTCTGAGAATAAATTCCACTGGAGAGTCTCAGTTACTCACACCTTGGTGGGAATGCATTTATCTGCAAGTTATTGTTTCTACTTAGAAGGAGGGAGGTTGAGGGAGGAAGGAAAGAAAAAGCAGCGGGAAGGAAAAAAGAGACAATAAAGCCTAGTGAGAGGTCCAGGAAAAGGAATCAGAATTCAGAACATAGAAATAGAGACTTTAAAGACTCATTTCAGCTACTTCAAAATTTTGCCCAAGAAATTATGGGGCTATAGGTCATATGCTAGGGACCACTTGATCCTGTTCAGCTTCTTTGGTGACATCCAAACGTCCATGAAGACAGCAATGACAGTGGGACTTCCCTGGAGAAATGGGTCTTGAGCAAGCCTTGCCTACTTACAAGGATGCAAAGTGTCCTTTACTTGCAACTGTAAATGTCCTCTCTCTGTGAACTGAATCAATCAGTTAGAACTTGATGCTTGCAAAAGACAGAGTTAACAACTAGCATAGGTGTACCTCCTTTTCTGATCTGACCTTGAACTAAGTCCATATAAATAATGCAATAGTTGAAGTCTCTCGACTGAAAAGATAAGAACAGAAAGGGCCCTCTAAATCTTGTGCATTGCCTGTGTCCGCTCTAGGTCACTGTGTTTCTGACTCTCACAGGATGGAAATATCATAGCTCAGAATCAATGACCCCATAATCTGGCGCTTAGCTGCCAGTTACCCCTTGTTTCTCGCTACTCCTCTGTACTAACCCTCCCCTCCAACAAGGAGAGATGGAATTGTGGAGTAACAGGCCTGGAAACCTCAAAGACTAGCTAGTCCAAGCCCCTCACTTCCCAGGTGTGGGGACTCATGCTCAGAGAAGAACAGGACTTAATCAAATCCCCGGAATAAGGAGCCTCTCCTTCTTTTCATTCTCTCCCCTCGCCTTCTAATTCTAAAGATGCCCTGCCCACAGCTGGATGTGATAGAGCTAAACAACCAACTCAGCTGTAAGATCTAAAAAGGGAAACAAGTTAGGAGTCTGGATGCAAGTTCTCTGTTTCTTCCAGGGATGCAAGAGGAGGGGCACAGAGCTCTGAGAGTCTCAATCCCGTCCTAGAAATTCTGATTTGCTACTCTCCAGTCTTTAAGGGATATGGTTTCTGACCAGTCAGGCAATCCTTCCGATCGATCTCCCTTTCCCTTTCTTTCAAGGCACAGAGGCAGCTGCTGAATGGAAACAGGTGCAGTTTGAATTATATGTGCCATCTTTAGAGAAGTCCCTAACTGACTACTCCAAGTGCCTCAACACCTAGGATCAAGTGTGGGAGTACAACGTGATGAGAGGAGACACTCAACTCCAGGTACAAAACTTAAGGAGGCTACCAAAAAGCCCCGTAATCAAGATAAATAACATTTTAATGCAATAGTTAAAAATCTTAATTTAATGCAAAATAACATGTGATCAAGAATCTGACCCTGTACTGGCACATTTCACTAACACCCTAACTCCAACCCCGTCAGACTGGATCTTGACTTAAAACTTAGATATTTTATTCACCAGAGATTTCTGCATGATTTCTTAAATGTGTGTATCTAGATTATTGGGATTTTGGGTGCCCCTTAAATTTTGAACCTAGCTAGTCCAAGCCCCTCACTTCCCAGGTGTGGGGACTCATGCTCAGAGAAGAACAGGACTTAATCAAATCCCCAGAATAATTCTCTCCCCTTGCCTTCTAATTCTAAAGATGCCTTGCTCTAATCTCAGTTCTGCCTCAGATTCACTTTTGGCTCTCAACAAATGACCCAAAGAAACGGGACAAGAAATTAAAACACATGCAGAGTTTATGATTTAATTCAGTAGAGTTTTTTTATTATTATTATTAAAGCAGAATAAAAAGATTCCAGCTCAGCAATAAGGGAAGGATAAATGAATTACTAACAGCTACCCAGTTCACTCAAGGCATTACCCCAAGTCCACAGTTCAGGTGTGCCTTGAGGACAGCAAGTACCCCTGAGAGAGAAGAGAGGATCCCAGGTGCTGCTCTCAACTTACTCAACATACCTCTGGAGACTAACTGGCCCCATGTCATCACAAGTGACCATGATGAACCCCTTTATGGAGGATACGCTGTACCTGCAGGCAGGATATCTAGTGCCTCCAATGAGCCCACACACAGTCATTTTGAACTTGGTCATGCTCTGGTAACATAAAATGGAAGAATGGTTCTGACAAATCCTCTTCTTGGAAGAGGTGCAGACCTTATTGATATTTCTAGGCCTCTCGTGGATGAAAACGTGCTCCTTCTTGCAGGTGTTGTCAGGTCCCCTGATGACTCTTTGCAAGACCATGTGGTTGCAGTACCGTATGGGAATGTCACTCTGAGGGTAGTCTACATGCAGCTGCTCCATGGTTGGCCCCTCTCCTTTCTCATTCAGCTCATTCTCCCAGAACAGAAGCAGCAGAAAAATGACCACCATTAGGATCATCAGAGGTAAGAGTCCCTTCACATCTTCTGCTCTAACTCCTATAGAGTAAGAAGAGATAGGACATAACCAAGGGTAATCAGATTCCTCAAGCCCCAGCCCATGATTTTCTCCCCCACACTTGAGATATTTTACTTCCTTCTCTCTGCTAATTGAAAACTCATGTGAGGAACACCTGGTTGGCTCTGTCAGTTAAGCATCTGCCTTCAGCTCAGGTCATAATCCCAGGGCCTGGGGATCAAGCCCTGCACTGCAGTGGGCTCCCTGCTCTGTGGGAAGCCTGCTTCTCCCTTTCCTGTTCCCCCTGCTTGTGCTCTCTCTCTCTCTGTCAAATAACTAGCCAAATAAACAAATAAAATCTTTAAAAATGATAAATAAATTCTCAAGTGACCCTGCAAACTCAAAAGCCCTTCTGGACTATTTCAGCTCTCCAAGTCTGGCACTGAACTGTTCTCTGATCAGTCTGTTGTGTTGTATTTGTTTTGCTTCTGCAAGCTCCTTGAGAGCTGCTGTTTCTCTTGAATCCATCAGAGTGCTTACCACAGAGCCAAACATATAGAAGGATGCTCAGAAGTACCCATGCCTGATTGTTTTTTTCCTATTGCCAAGTGACTTCCTCTCCCATAATTGTATCAACACTAATTCTATCCAATTCCACATGTTTTTCAGCACTGCCTACCAATCTGTTCTTCCCAGTTCTTCCCGATCTCTCCTACTAGGCTAGTTCCTCTCACCTGTTGTTTTTGCTGTAGCTCTCACTGGTAACATATTCTTGTGATCATGGATCTGAGAAAGTCCTAGCTGTTCCTTGACAATAATGGGTAGGCAGCCAGTTGGGTGTGGGGAGGGCCAGACTATAAAGAGGGAGGAGCCTGGGGGGAGTGTGCTTGGGTGCCACTGGAAAGGACAACAAGTTACCTTCAGAGGGAGAGTTGACTAAGGAAGGTCCTAAATGTGTCCTCATTAAATAAGCGTGAACTTTCCCAAATGTTTATTAAGATCCTGATGTGTGTCAGACAGAGAATCCTCTGTTTTCCAGATTTTCAGTCAGTCCTTACTACAAACCCCTATTACCCTCATTCATTACCCCGATTTCATTAAAGAAGAGATGAATTGCAGAGAGCTTGAGGCAGAGAGGGAGATGGCAAGAGTAGCAAGAGTCTCACCCTCTCAACACTTCACACTTGAACACCAAGTTCTAGCAAGTGTCATTCCCATGAGGTGTCCAGGATAGGACAGAAACAACTCCCTGATGTTAACATTAGTCCTGATAAAGCCCTGGGCTGCTGGGGGTGGGGGTGGCAATGGTTCCTAAACCCTGCTGAACATTGGAATCCCCTGTGCAATTCTCAATGCCACCTTGAGGCATTCTACTTTAATTGATGTTGGGTGTGACCTGAGTTTGAGATTAGTAAAAGCTCCCCGAGTGATTCTAATATGGAGCAAAATTTGGGAATCACTCGCCTATGGTATTCTTGGCAAACTGACATGGGGAACGAGCAGACGAGGGTTTGGTGAAAGACAGAGTCATAAGGCATTGAGAAAATAGAAGACTTTTTATTGCTATCATCTCCTGGTCATTTGATATAGAAATGGGAAAATGGACTTATTTTTACTACTTCTTGCCCTGAAATGATTTCTCTCTAGGAGAGACAACAACATAGTCTCTCCTGTGCACATTGGTGTCTTTCTAACTGGTAAAAAGAAAAGGATTTGGGGGTGGAAAATACTGGAAAAGGCTTCAAAGAATGGGATCTCTTTCTGTATGACAAAAGCATAATTCCAGAGCATGAAAATGAACAACGAGGAGGTTATTATTTACTTTCCCCAAATGTACATAATGAGCATCATTTCAGAATTCAAACTGTCCTGTTCGGGGTGTGGGTTGCCCAGTGCCACCAAGACATAAATGCATTAATTAATTGTTTCTAGTGATCAAATTTTGATTCACACACTATTCGCAGAAACATTTCCACTGTATAAAGAGAAATATATATACATATTGTAACATGTTCAATATATCCTGCTGAGACTTCCAAGTAGTTGAATTACAGATGGTATGTTAAATTTACAAACCCGAAGGCAACATTTATCACAAAATTTATCCTCATCTGAGGCAGCTGAATCTGTCTGTACATTTCAGAAAATTACCCTGTAGAAATTGAACTGAGACTGGGTTCAATTGTTCAATAGTGTTGGCACCCTGAGAGAAAATACTTGTAATGTCTAAAACCAATTAAGAGTTAAAATCTAGGGGGCACCTGGGTGACTCAGTGGGTTTAGCCTCTGCCTTTGGCTCAGGTCATGATCTCAGGGTCCTGGGATCCAGCCCTGCATCAGGCTTTCTGCTCGGCAAGGAGCCTGCTTCCCCCACCCACCTCCCCGTCTGCCTCTCCGCTTACTTGTGACTACTCTCTCTGTCAAATAAATAAATAAAGTCGTTAAAAAAAAAAAAAAAAGAGTTAACATC
Source organism: Mustela nigripes (assembly GCF_022355385.1). Taxonomy (NCBI): domain Eukaryota; kingdom Metazoa; phylum Chordata; class Mammalia; order Carnivora; family Mustelidae; genus Mustela; species Mustela nigripes. The sequence continues at coordinate 49,747,127 of NC_081569.1, read as the reverse complement.
TAGATATAATGGACTCACTCGTGTCATCAGTAAAAAGGAAACTTCAAGGGCATCTGCATAGCTCACGGAGTTAAGCCTAAGGTCGTGATCTCAGGGGCCTGAGATCAAGCCCCACAACAGGCTCCCTACTCAGCAGGGAGTCTGTTTCTCCCTCTCCCTCTGCCTGCTACTCCCCCTACTTGTATTTGCTTTCTCTCTATCAAATAAATAAATAAGATCTTAAAAAAAAATTAACAGAGAAGGAAAAAAACTCAAAAACAACGAAAAGCCAATTTGAGAAGAGAAAGCCAAAATTGAACGATGCTCAACTTCATTAGTAATCAAATTAATGGAAATTAAGCTAACCAATAGATATCAGTTCATAAACATCAGATCGCCAAAAATGAGAAATCTTACATCAAGTGCTGGTAAAAATGTTAGTGGCCATGAAAATCGGTGTGGTGATGCTGGAAAATAATTTGGAAGTATTTGGTGAAATGAAGAATGGGTATACCCTGAGCCCTTGTGAGTTCTTCCAGATGGAGCACATGGAAGGATATTCATTCCAGGTGGCCAAACAGGACTGGAAGCAACTTAAGTGTCCCCCAGTAAAGAAGCACTGGATACATAAAATAAAATAGTATGAAGCAGTTTCAAATAATGCACTAGATTTACAAATAGCAACATGGATAGAACTCAAAAACATGGTGCTGTGTAAAAAATAGTAAGAAACAGAATGAAAATTCTTTCCAGTTTATTTAAATTTAAAACATACATGTTCCAAAATATGACAACGAATTTCCCAAGGTTTCACAATATCTAAGTAGGATGGAAGAACATGGATTAAATACTCTAGCATAGGTGCCTAGGAGGGTGCGAGGAATCGAAGCAGGCACAAGGAATAAGAGAGGAAATAATAAAATTGAATAAAACAAAAGAGAAGCCTAGCATGGGCTGTAAATGGACTAGGACATACCCAATTCCGTGTGTCTGAAAAGGAGGAGGGAGAGAGGAAAGAAGGAAAGATGGAGGGCAGGGGGCAAGAGGAGGAGGAGAGGAGGAGCAGGAGGAGGAAGAAAAAGAAAGGAAGGAGTTGTGGGGGGGGGGGGGCGGGGAGATGAGGAGGGGGAGGAGGAGGGGGGGAAGAGAGGGAGGAAGATGAAAAAGATTAAGAAGAAAGGAAGGAGGGGCGCCTGGGGGGCTCAGGGCAGGATCCCAGGGTCCTGGGAACAAGGCCCACATTGGGCTCCCTGCTCAGTGGGAAGCCTGCTTCTTCTCCTTTTCCCACTCCCTCTGCTTGTGTTCCCTCTCTCTCTGTGTCTCTGTGTCTTAGTTATAAATAAATAAAATCTTAAAAAAAAAAAAAGAGGAAAGGAAAAGAGAAATGGGCTCTGTTTTTAGATGCCTGCCCTTGTCCTAAAACTCTTCTCCATACCCTGACCACCCCCCACTTTATTGAACCTTAGGACAATGCACAGGGCACTAGAGGAGCCACATAGCTGTTGGAAACTAAAATTCATGTCAGGCTGTAAAACATCATTATTACTCGTTTCATCACATGAATAAGCTGCCTTGCAGAGTGGCCAGGGAACTCCCCTGCTCCAGCCTCCTGTGACAGCAGGCAGCCATCTCCATCTCCGAGCGACAGCAGAGGAAGGGAACACATACGCTGGGTGCCTCCAGCTGTCCTGTGTTGAGGCCCCCACACGGAGAGGACGCGTGGCTAGGGAGAAATGCTCCGAGAGCTCCCAGGTTTGGCTCTGCTACAGGAAGCTGCAGAGGTTGTTCATGTCCTGCGGATGCGCTTGGACACCCTTGCAAGGCCTCTGCAGTCACCTGATGCTGTGCTCAACTTAAGGCAATGTAGCAGATGATATTTTCCAAACATGGCCACAAAATTAAGAGGTAGCATCTGGGTGCTTTTCTGAGAACCTGGGTGGGCCTCTGTGCCTGCTCCCACTAAGGTAGTATAGTGCAAAGGGTCCTGTGTGACTTTTGAGACTAGGTCATCTAGCTTCTGTCTGGCTGTGGCTCTCTTGGGACATTTGCTCCAGGTGCCTTCAGCGCCCGTGTATGAAGTCTAGCAATGTTGAGGCTACCACCTGGAGATGCCACTTGGGTAGAAAGAGATGCCCAGGTTGCCACACCCGTTCCAGTTCCCTGATGCTTGAGTCTTCTCAGCCCAGATGCCAGACTGTGGAATGGAAAAACCTATGCAATCAACCAACTCTGGCCGTCACGTGAATAAAAAAACAGGCAAGACCTCAAAGAAGAACTGTCCAGCTGAGCTCAGTCAGCCTCCAGATTCAGGATCCACCTAATTGTTCCTATTTTCCGTCACTGTTTTAAGGTGATTGTGAAGCAGCAGTAGATCAGCAGAGCACAGGACTCACCACTTCGCTAAATCTCCCAAAGCAAATCCAATCCCACAAAGGTTAAGGAAGTAATAGATACCACTGAAGTATTCCTGGATATGGAGTATAGGTTCTCACACAAACAGTAAAGCAAAATTAGTTTTATTTATTTTTTAAAAATTTTGTTTATTTATTTCAGAGAGAGAGGGGGAGAGCACAAGCAGGGGTGGGGGGGGGGGGGACAGGCAGAGGGAGAGGGAGATGCAGACTCTCCGCTGAGCCAGGAGCCTGATGCAGGGCTCAATCCCAGGACCCTGAGATGCTTGCCGGACTGAGTCACCCAGGCACCCTGCAGAGATAGTTTTAAAATCTCCATCTGATGTGAAACTCCTTAAAGTTTCTTTCCAACTCTCCAACTCTCTCCATCCCTGCTCAGAGAGCCTCCCCTGCTTTATGGACTAGCTCACAAGGTCTCCCGGATTCCACCAGCCCCCCATGCCCTCTACCTTCCCATCAATCACCTTGTGACCAAATAAAGACCCTTCCTGATCATTCAGTCACTTAAAAAAAAAATCAGTGAAGTCCTATAAGTAAATATTTTGCTACCTAGTGGCTATGAATCTTACTCTACAAACATGGGCAAGAAATTTACATTTCTTAACTGCTTCTGTGTCAAATTGAAATCAATTCTAAGTCTTCTAGCCTACTAAACTAGGGAGAAATTCAACTTACGCCATCATTAAGTTTCCTCTTCCTCCCTAGCTAGGGGTCCCTGAGAATCTGGAAGGCTTGCCATTCTTACTGCTTCCCACTATGGGACCTGTATTGGCCAACAGCACCAACCAAAGGAAAATCATTCTTATTGGTTTCCCTTCTATGTACTCTCCCTATGTGCAGAAACTTTAGAAGAATACTTTCAAATGACCTAATTTATTATAATTAGCATATTTATTGGTAGAATATACATTTTGATCTTAAATGCTCTTAATAGGAAGAGCCCTCACCATATTCCAAGTATCTTTCTTGATATCCTTTAATATTTTTGTTGGCTTCTGTATAAATTCCCAGGCTATCCATATATTCTAATACACAACTGGTTTTGAAAAACAACATAAAAAGCAAATCTAAAGGAGTTATCCTGACATCTTTCCCCGATGGCAGCTAATGACAGGAAACATGAAGTGACAGTAGTCTGAATGAGATGGAAGTTTATTTCCCATATAAAAGAGAGCCCGGGGTAGTTAGTCCAGGATTGCAATGTGCTCCAAGGTCCTCGACTTCAATCCCAGCACCTGGCTTCTCTGTCCTGGTGCAGATGGCTGCTCTAGCTCTAGTCGGCATGTCTGCATTCCACCACCAGGGGGAAGCAAGGCACAAAAGGGCCATGGCACTGCCTTCTAGGGGCACAGTTTCCCACAATATAGCCCCTTAACGTCTCACTGGCAACAACCTGGTCACGTGGTCACATCCAACTGCAAGGGACAGTGGCAAACGCTGGGTGTATTCTGGGTGAGCACGTGCCTGGCTCAAATTCTGGTGTCCTATGACCAAGGAAGAAGGGGGGAGTAAACACTGGGGGACAACCAGCGGCACTTCTGCTTGCCTTCAGGCAAACACTGTTCTGGAAAATGTTAATGAGTGCGCTTCAAGGAAAGAAGTGTCCTTGATCAAAAGTTTCAAAAATACTGTTTAGTAAGAGTCAAAAGATTCACAAAGCATGAGATTCTGAGATTCTGAGAAGCTAATCTTATTTTATTCAGAATTTTACAAACTGATTTGAGCATGGAGCTTCATCTGACTATTACTGGTTAACACTATTAACATCCAAAGGATCATCAGTTTGGGAAATGATGCAAGGGAGTAGGAGCCATAGATGGCATCTGAGTCTGAACCCAGGAAGCAATAAACAAAGGGAAACTAACTTAAATAATCCCAGTTTGTTAGATTTGGGGGATTGTCCTTTCTTTAATATTCACATAAAAATAATCCAAGGTACTGTTACGCTGAAAAGAAATAATAAAAAAAAAAGTTAATAAAAAAATAATAATCCAAGGGCACCCAGATGGTTCATTCGGTTGAACGTCCAACTCTTGATTTTTGCTCAGGTCATGATCTTAGGGTTGTAAGATTGAGCCCCATGTGGGGCTCTGCCCTGGATGTGGAGCCTGCTTGAGATTCTCTCTCGCCCTCTCCCTCTGCCCCTCCCCAACTCTTAAAAAAAAAAAAAAAAAATCCAAACGCATCCCTCACTGCTACTAGAATTTTAGTCCCCTTCCCAAAATGTTTTAGAAGCTCTCCAGAGGAGTGCTTTTTAAATTTCTTGTCCAAAACTGATCTTCCAGACTTGCTTGCTCTTAATCCCTGGACTCTCATAAGTGCTTCTCCCCATGGGGCTACAGCCTCTGACCTGCTTCACCATCCTCCCAAAGCCTGGATACGGCCCCCGTCCTGTACTCTCTAAAGCCCATGAAACACAAGGATATGGTGTTGAGAGGGAAAAAAACGTTATGTTTTGTTTTGTTTTTTAAGATTTTATTTATTTATTTGACAGAGAACACAAGTAAGCAGAGTGGCCTTTACTGAGCAGGAAGTCTGATGTGGGGCTTGATTCCAGGACTCTGGAATCATGACCTGAGCCAAAGGCAGCTGCTTAACCAACTGAGCCACCCAGGTTCCCCAAGAGAAAAATCTTAACAATAACTCACATGGACAGCTTCTAGCAGCCATCAGCAGGCCTTCACTAGAACTCCTTTTGAACGTCCCTTTCCTTGGTCATTCTGATATGAGGTTTGCTTATTCCCCTTATTATCCCCCGCTTTATATCTCCTCTTCCTCCAGTCCTGGGGCTCCGGCCCTCTACAGTGGTGACCACAGTGTAACAGCCCCCCCCCCCCCCCCCGGGAGGATGCAGGGCACAGTGATCATGCCACAAGGGGGAGCTAAGGGCACTCTTCTTGGAGATGGAATGTTCTAAGTGCTTCACCTAAAGCTGAGGAAGCATGAATTGCCCCTATCAAAGAAGGGGAAAGGACTGAGTTTGCAGAGTGTATTGGGGAAGGGTTAATAACCTCACCATCTGGCACCTGTGTGGCTCAGTCATTAAGCATCTGCCTTCAGTTCAGGTCATGATCCTAGGGGCCTGGGATCAAGCCCTGCATCAGGCTCTCTGCTCAGCAGGGAGCCTGCTTCTCCCTCTCCCATTCCCTTTGTTTGTGTTCCCTCTCTTGCTGTATCACTGTCAAATAAATAAACAAAATCTATACTAAAAAAAAAAAAAAATGGGGGCCTCACACTGACCCTTAACCACCACCCTTGGTCTGCCTGGCTCTCACAGATTAAAAAAATAGATATGCATATATGTGGTAGAGGGAGATGGCTTCTAACTGAAATGCTTCAGAGTTTCTTGGCTACTAATTAAAAATACCTGGGCCTTACCCCAGACCTACTGAATCAGTCTCGGGAGGTGAGGCCCTGGAATCTGCTTTTGTAATCAGGAGGCCATCTCGGGTGATTCTAATGCACACAGGTGTTTAGGGTCACCACAATAGATGAGCTCCGAACTGTAAACAGCATAATTTCTAAAGAGTTGGACCCATCTCACAATTTTTATTTATCATATTGTAATATGATACCCAGACCAGACAAAGGGTATGAGCTTGCCTCATGTCACATGACTAAGAAGTTCCTTGGACTGTCTCTCTCCCTGGACAGGGGGAGGACCTGCCCCCCAACCGCACCCCCTTTGGAGGAGGGAGGACTGGTCTGTATTCCTTAGTTGTGGTGCTCAGTTACCTGTGTTCTTTCAGCAAGTCTGGGAGCCATTTCATAGGGGATCATGGAGATGAACTGGGTGGTGTGAGTTCCACGGAAAGGAGGTTCCAAAGCCAGGCAGGAGGGCGGGAGAAGTGCCAGCGTGCCCATGGGCTGGCAGCAGGGCCCCGCAGGGGCAGGGAGTCACAGTGGGCAGCTGGAAAGCTGGGGATGGGTTGCATTTAGGAAGGTCAGTTAGGACAGAAGGGGCTCTCCTACCCCACCATTTTCTAACCCTCTTTGTGCCCACTTCTCTATCACCCAGATGCCCCTTCCTGAAGACTAAAAGTTTGGAAGTACTTCTAAATTGGGAACTGATTTCTTTCCTTTCTGTTAATTTCCACTAAGGAACCCTCCTAAACCATTTTCACTTCCTACCCTGGTGTGGAGAACAGCCAGATGATAGCTAGCTTGCTGATTGGCTTTTTTTCTTTCTTTCTTTTTCTTTTCTTTTTTTTTTTTTTTTTTTAGAGATTTATCCACTTATTTGAGAGAGAGAGAATGACCACTGGCAAGGGGCAGAGGGAGAGAGAGAGAGAGAAAAACAGACTCCCTGCTTAGTAGGAAGCCTGATGCAAGGCTCAATCCTAGGACCCAGAGATCATGACCTGAGCCAAAGAAGGCAGATGCCTAAACGAATGAGCCACGCAGGTGGCCCAGTTTGTTTGTTTGGTTTTTAAAGATTTTATGTATTTTATTAGGGGGGTGGGGAGGGGGAGAGGGAGATAATCTTTGTACCAATCCCAGAGCTGGACAGGGGCTCAGTCTCATGACCCTGAGATCATGACCTGAGCAGAAACCAACAGTCAGTGAGTGAGTGAGTTAACCAATGCTTTACCGGCTGAGCTACCCAGGCACCCCGATAGGTTTCTTTCTAACCTTGGAATTGAGCCTCGCTTGTGAGGAAATCTATGCTGGCTCCCATAAACCCTCAGGCAGCCAAAGTAAGCCCTGTATCAGGAAATATCTCTAAGTGCAGTGCAAAGGGCATGGGGCCTTACCATCTCCTCCAGGAATCTTTTTTTATGTTAACCACCTCCATCTCCTCCACACTTCCTGTATGTAATTTAGGCTGAGTGATTGCTCTGTGGGGCTGTGAAGGGTTTATTTGGCCTTCTTTCCCACATGCTGTGGGCTTCTGGAGATTCAGAACAATGAACCTGTTTGTTCTAGCACAGTACTGCCCAGCATGTCACAAGCAGTCAAAAAGTGTCTCCTGGGGCACCTGGGTGGCTCAGTTGTTGGGTGTCTGCCTTCAGTTCAGGTCATGACCCCAGGGTCCTGGGATCAAGCCCTGCATCAGGCTCCCTGCTCAGCGGGAAGCCTGCTTTTCTCCCTCTCCCACTCCCCCTGCTTGTGTTTCCTCTCCTGCTGTCTCTCTTCTACCAAATAAATAAATAAAAAGTCTTTGGGGAAAAAAGGTGTGGTGTGTAAAAGAAAATTCCTAAGATGGAGTCAGGCATGTGAAGGGGCCAGAAAATGGAGCCCAAAGCCCTTGGGGAAGGAAGCTGGAAGCATGTCCTCACCCAGATGGAATCAAACCTCAGTGCAAACAACATCCTGGAAAATGGCCACACAACCTGGCCACAAGGCTGCAAATACTCATTTTGCAGCCATTGCTTGTGATTGTCCAATCTCATTCTAACAGCTCAGCATTAATGCAGCTATCGCCAATCACATTTTAGGCAAAACAACTCTTGTAAATTCTCTTTCCTCTTTAAGTACCCTAACCTCCTTTGTCTCTGCAGAGCACACTTTTTGTCCTCTTGGTGCCTTCCAGATGGCCATCCCTAAGACCCCGAATACACGCACATTTATTCCACAGCTTGCCATTCTGTCTGGTGTTGGTCAACAGACGAAAAAGGGAAAGACTTCGGATCCTCTTCTCCCTCTGCCACGAACTAGCTGTGTAATCTTGGGAAAGTCGTGTCACCTCTGAGTCTGAGTTCCATCATTCTCAAATGGAAGTAGGAGAAACGAATAAAGGAAGACTTCGACTCATAAGGTTCCCTTCCTGCTGTCACAAAGTGAGTTTCTGAGCTAAACTTAAATGACCCCGAGAGCTGTTCTCTTCAGATGACAGTTTTCTGGCTACTACTTTTGTTTCCACCCTCCCCCTGCCCCCACACACAGAGGGAGTAGAGATGTGGTCTCTGCCTCCCAGCCTGGAGTCAGGGTGAGCAGTGGGCAAACGGGGGGGCTGGCTCTTGGCCACCAGGTTCAGAAGTGAGGAGATAGAGCTCTGATTAAGAAATGTGGTAAACGTGGAGTAACCCTATGAAATGGTTTAGGAAATTGACATTTTGGTCAAAGGTACACACACCTCCCCAAATCAAAACACTTACTATTATATTACCCAATGGGGGTCATGAAACATGAAGCACCCCTACTCTTAAGGGTTCACTGGCTACCTTTGGCAACCGCAGAGCAGTTCCCTAGACAAGCTGTTACCTGCAGGATTCAGGTGATACCTTTCTTCCTTTTTTTTTTTTTTTTTTTTGATTTTATTTATTTATTTGACAGAGAGAGATAACAAGTAGGCAGAGAGGCAGGCAGAGAGAGAGGAGGAAGCAGGCTCCCTGCTGAGCAGAGAGCCCGATGCGGGACTCGATCCCAGGACCCTGAGACCATGACCCGAGCCGAAGGCAGCAGCCTAAAACACTGAGCCACCCAGGCACCCCCAGGTGATACCTTTCTAAGCCTCTGGGCCAGCTGCCAACTGCCCTCCCAGTAGGTTTCTCCAGGTGAAAGAATCAGACTAAGAGCTTGTGTGTGTGCAAGAACAAGCTGCTCCTGACTTGGGCAGGCTGTGTTCACAATCACACCACAGGCTGTCAATCTCAGCCTCACAGTGAAAAGTCCCAAGTTGTGGACAGGGGAGATCCTGTTCTCCCTTGGGGTCAAAGGAAGACTTTTTTGTTTTGTTTTGTTATGTGTATCCCTGAAATGACTGCAACCAGGCCATGGCCCAGGGGAGGTCATGTTGAGTGGAGGTTGCCTAAGCCTGCCTTTTTTTTTTCTTTTCACCGTAACAGTACTCATTGTTTTTGCACCACACCCAGTACTCCATGCAATCCGTGCCCTCTCTAATATCCACCACCTGGTTCCCCCAACCTCCCACCCCCTGCCCCTTCAAAACCCTCAGATTGTTTTCCAGAGTCCATAGTCTCTCATGGTTCACCTCCCCTTCCAATTTCCCTCAACTCCCTTCTCCTCTCCATCTCCCCTTGCCCTCCATGCTATTTGTTATGCTCCATAAATAAGCCTGCCTTTCTAACAGCTGCTCGGTAGCTGCCTGCCCCCCCCCCCCATTTCAGATTTCCACTTCTGAGAAGGCTTTGATCTTAGCATATCTGGCTTCTCATGTGTGTCCTCAGGTCAAGCCCCCAGCAGTTTCCTTTGAATGCTCATTGGGGGAGGATCATTAACCGAGCCTTCCCCATGCACCTCCAAGGACATCCAGATCTTTCATATACTCCCAAGCTCTGCTCTCCTCTCCCCGCCAGTTCCAGCTCCCCTGAAATTCAGATAAGATTCCCTGAAAGAACAATTGTCCCCTGGCCCCACATAATCACTGAGGCCCTCAAGAATCAGATTCATTCAAAAAAACAAATGAATAAACTAGCTCCTTTCTCAGAAGCACCCAACTAGGACCGAAGGAGGCTCCGGAGTCCTGAAAGCTAGATTCCTGTCTTGACACTGGCTCTGCCATTACCTAGCTCTGTGGCCTGGAGCTTAATTTCGTGGTTCTCACCAACCTCTTTCAGTGGTGGTGCCTGGGAAGTGGAACGCATGAGGCCAAAACAACTGATAATTTTTAGAGTTGGTGAAAGCCATCCAGCTGTAACATTTCCTGATGCAGGGCTCTGTGCTTATTAGAAGCTGAGTCAGGGCTCCCCATGGTTTTTTGTCAACGTTATTATACCATGGTAATCTTTTTAAACCATTTTTTAAAAGATTTTATTTATTTATTTGACAGACAGAGATCACAAGTAGGGAGAGAGGCAGGCAGAGAGAGAGGAGGAAGCAGGCTCCAGGGAGCCTGATGTGGGGCTCGATCCCAGAACCCTGGGATCATGACCTAAGTGGAAGGCAGAAGCTTTAACCCACTGAGCCACCCAGCCACCCTGACCATGGTAATCTTTTTAAAACACACATTTAGTTCTGGGCCTGTGCTATCTACCCCCATCCCCACCAAAAATGTGTCAATGGCTTTTTGTAAGTCTTAAAATAATGACCTCTGCCTACCAACCTTGTATAGAGAACCTCACCTCAAACCATTCTCTCTGTGTCTCTCTGTCTGTCTCTCTCTATCCCTCCATACAGTCCTCCTTTCAGTTCTCTAAACTCACCAAGCTTTCTTCCAGCTCAAGATTCTTAACATCTAGTTCTCTCATTTTGGAATGTTCCTGACTCCACTCCCCATCCCCATTCTGCCTGGTGGAATCCCACGGGTTAAATCGTGTGGGTCCCTCCTTTCTTCACCCCAGAGTAAGTGAACAGCTTCTGTTTCGTTTGCCTACCACTCTGTATTTTTTTTCTTCGTGGGCTTTATCACTAGTACAATAAGTTAATTGTATTTCCTGATTTTTAAAATTATCTGCTTATTTCATTAGGGTAGAAGCCTCATCTGTCTGGTTCCATGCACAGTGCCTGGAATACTATAGATGTTTGACAAATGTTTGCTCAATAAATGTTTAGTAAATGTTGATTGACTGGAAGAAGGCATGAGTGAATGACCTGAAGATTTTGGTGTTTTTGTTTGTTTGTTTTAGATTTTATTTATTTATTTGACAGGCAGAGATCACAAGTAGGCAGAGAGGGAGGGAGGAAGCAGGCTCCCTGCTGAGCAGAGAGCCTGATGTGGGGCTTGATTCCAGGACCTGGGATCATGACACAAGCCAAAGGCAGAGGCTTTAACCCACTGAGCTACTCAGGTGCCCCAAGATTTTGTGTGTTTTTTTTTTTTTTTTTTTTTTTTAATGATAGTATCAGAGAGCTATTCTTTATTCTTTGTAAGACTTGGTCATCTTTTGTGATACATTGGGTAGAACCCTGTACCGCCATACGGACATAAGATCAGAAAGATCAATTGTCGGGGACTGCCTCCACCCGGGAAAGTCCCCGCCATTACAAGATGGCGCTTGGCTCACTGCTAGCAAAATACGCTGCAAGTATACAGTGAACTTTCTGGTGAAGCCCGCCTAAAGGAGGACATAGTTATTGGCTGTATCAAATTTAATCAGCATAGTAACAGGACTCTCATTGGCTCTCCCCATTGCTTGGCCCCTTATTGGTCACCCTGCTGTATATAAGCTAAGGAAGTTGATTAAATAAACGGAAATGAAGCATTAACACCATATCAGGCTCATTGTCGTCCTTGCTGGCTGAGGGCGACAATCAATGAAAGGAAAGAAAAATGTTGGTTCATCTCTGCTACTCAAGGCTCAAATCTAAGGTTCCCTCTCAGAACAACTCACTTCAGCTGTTAAAGACCAACTCCGGAGTTTTGCTAGCGGCGCTGGCTCAATTTTTTCCTCTCCCTCCAGATCCAAGGGATCCTATCCACCTTAATAAGTAATTCAGCTTAGGGACACATGGGTGGCTCAGTTGGTTAGGTCTCCAACTCTTGGTCTCAGCTCAGGTCCCTATCTCAGGGTTGTGAATTCAAGCCCCTCTTTGGCTGCACCCAGTGTGGAGCCTACTTAAAAAATATGCTTCAGTTTAACTGCATAAGCACCATCTCCCTGGATGATAGCACAGCTCTCTTCCCTGTAAGTTCCACCTTTATATCATGCACACAGGAGGATCAGCAGAAAGGTCGTGGGGTGCCCAGAAATTAACTTTTTATCTATAGTCTCTCCTTTAAGACCCTAAAGGGACAATCCATGACAGTACTTGTTTTGTCCACAACGGGGCAGATTCCAGCTTGCATTCATAGCTCCAGAGAGCAGACACTGCCTGTTTATGCAAGTTTCCTGACCAGCAGAAGTTCCCACTCTCTCTTCAATAAATCCTCCCAGCATGCCAACAATATTTCCTTAGGACTCATATTCACAGTGATCCCTCATCACAAAGCCTGATCAAATGAGGCTATGAAGTCCTGTTGGTTGTACAATTCTTTCCCTAACCTTAGTCTTCCTCTTCCTCTCTAGTGTCTCTATTGTGGACATCTGTTCTTCATCTTATCAGATCAATTATTTTAAGACCCTGCTCTGTGCAACCTTACAGTATGACCCCCAAACACCATCTGGTTCAGAATCGGCTGAAAGTGATCAAAGCCTAAAGCAGCCCTGTTTTTAAGCAACTCTGCCTGGATGCAACAGCAATCAATGGCACTGATACCCAATTTACAGCTCCCGAGAGCCTACTTTGTGCCTTCCTGTATGTCTGGCTGGAAGAGTCTTTCCAGGCTTCTTTAAAACATACTGTGGCCCAAAAGGAGAGCTGCCACAGAATATTTTCCAAGCATGCCCCCACTCTCAGACTTTCCCAAAGATGGCACATTCCCCACACTGCAGGAGCCCTCTCTCCATTCAAGCCCCCAGTACTCCGGGTGCTATGGGATCAGGCATTCTTTATCAACCTGTATAACTTTGTGATTTAAAGCAATTCATACAATGCATCAACCAAATATTTCTCAAGTATCTACTAGGTGCTAAAAACTGTTCCAGCCTCTGAGATGTCAACAGTTATAAAAACCCTGTTCTCATGGAGCTTCCATTCTGGTGATGGGAGAGGGAGAATTAAGAAAAGCAACAGCAGCAGCAGCAAAAGTCGGGTGGTGGTATGTGCAAAGAGGAAACTCAGAGTGGAGAAAGGTGGACAGAGAGCAAAGGGGGGTGGCTAGCTCATGTAGGTGGTCAGAAAAGTCCTTCCTGGTACGTAGTAACATCTGTGCAGGGGTCTTAAACACAGTGAGGAACTGAGCCATGGTGGCAGGAGGGAGACAGGATTAAAGACAGAGAAAAGGACACATGCAAAGGCCCTGAGGTGGGAATTTCTGTGGCATACTAGGGGTTAATGTCATTGGAATGCAGCCACCTGGAAGAACTAAGTAGTAGGAGATAAGGTCAGCAAAGTGAGGGGAGTCCAAGAAGCAGCAAAATCACAGAGATTTTTTTAAAGCCATGACAAAGAGCTTTGATTTTATGCTGAATGAAATGGAGACCCACAGAGAGTTTTAAGCAGTGACCAGCTCTGACCTAGGTTTCAATGAGATTGTTCTGTCTGTCCTGTTAGAAAGAGCCTGAAGGGGCACAAGGGCCAGCCAGAGAGACCTGCAAGGGGCCACTGCAGCAGCACAGGTGAGAGATGGTGGCGGCTTGGGCTATAGTGGGGGTGGAATCAGTTAAGTGTTTGGATTCTGGAAAGATTTTTTTTTTTAGTATTTTCCACTTTATTATAGGAAGTAACTCACCTCAGAAATGCAGTGAAAAGCCTGCACCTAAAGTAAACTCAGCAAATGTACTGACAGAAATGACAAGATACAAAAAGGAGTTGTTGAAAACTGGAAGAATTCGGATTAGACCAAAATAAAATCATTGTTTTACATATATTTTTACTAAGAAAAACTTGGGGTTTGGTATTAGGATGTCATTTTCTTATATGCTGACTGGATTCTGGAAAGATTGTAACCGTACAGCCAACATCATATGGTAAAGGATTGAATGTGGATTATTGAGAGAAAGGATTAATGGATGATTCCAAGATTGTTTAGCGGGTTTTCCAAATATTGAAGAGGTACCAGAAGTTAAAGACTCAGCAGCATAGCTAAGAGTGAGGTGAAAAATACCTCTGGTTTCTAGCTAATTCATCAGGTGAGTCAGGGCATATGTGACTGAAATAGGAGGATGTGATCCATGACTAATTACCCAGCAGGTAGATAGTGGTGGGAAGGTGTGATGTTAGGATCTAGTCCTTTCTGTAAGGATTGAAAGCCACACATAGTTTGAGGTCCCCCTCAAACCACATACACTGACCCATGGGGTGGCCTCTTCTCTTTTGGAGTTTCCTGCTCTTAGCGATCTGTTTCTATGGCCTGGGTGAGTAAGGAGGGTCACAGAGGAACTAAGTTTGACACATGGTTGCACCCAGAACTAAACTTATCCAGATGCCATGTCAAGGGCCTACCCTCACAAAATCCAGTTTAATTGGAATGATTGAAAAGCTCCACAGGTGAGTCCAATATGCCGGCAGGCCTGAGCGTCATCGTTAGAAGGTCATCCCACAGTGCTATAGCATCCGAGACTCCGCCACCCCCACAGGCACGAGGTCCCCGGAATGTTAGGCCTGAAGGAGGGAGGGATCCTAGGTTTTAGGTGATGAGACACCTTGCTGCATTTGCTGACCTTTGGAGGTCCCAGCACCCAAAGAAGGTCCCCGTGATTGCAGTGAGGAAAAGTGAGGGTTATGCAAAATGATTGATATAAAATAGGCCTGGCCCAGTCCCGAATGAACGATTTTTGGATAACGACAAAAAACTGCAGAAGAGAAATTATGATCGACTTTAGAAACAGTGATTTTCTAAAAGAAATGCTATATAAATTACTTATAATAACATCTGGCTTTTATCCTGATTTAACAACACAAAGATTAAGTGTATAAATCTGAACTAGTGGAGCATACGTCGGTGCCTGTTCAGTAACATTAACTATAGAAGGTGCTCCCTGAAGCCTGATGGTGACAAGAGGAGAAAAACAGGGCTCGTCCGGGATTTGAACCCGGGACCTCTCGCACCCTAAGCGAGAATCATACCCCTAGACCAACGAGCCACCCACGACTACCCCTCAATTTCTAAAGTTTAGTAAAGAAAATTTTAGCCACGTCCACAGATGGCTAGGAAAAAAAGAAAAAAAAAAAAAAATCTTCTTTTTTTGCAACTGTGGGCTTGGGGTGACGCCTAGTGGATGAACCAATCACTGCAGGCTCCCTCGCCCCAATGCCGGAAGGCGGGCTCGTAGAATACTGATTTTTCTCAGGGAAAACCCAGGCATCAACGAGAATAATTTCCACACATTTTCGCTGCGGGAGTAGTGGGAGGCCATCGCCTCAGGGACGGTCAGGGGCTACGGGGTGACCCCGGGGGCATGGGGAAGGGAGGACGCGCCCCGCCCGGAGGGCTGTCCGCGGCCCTCGGGAGAGCGGGGCGATGGGGAGGCTCCTCCCGGCGTCGGCGCACTGCTGACGGCTCCTGGGTTCGACCAGGCTCGGGCGTCTCCGGCCTGGCTATAGGTTCCACGGAACGTCTCCGGAAAGCTTCCGCGGCTCCCCGCGGCGCCTCCCCGCGCGTCCGGGCGCCCAGCCGCCGGCCGGCGCCAGACTCGGCGTGGCTGGCGGAGCTAGAGCTCCCGCCGCGTGACGGCCTCCGTGAGGGGCCCCGCCAGACCGAGGAGGGTCCCGACTCTCCCGGCTGAGCAGCCTGTGCCCGGCCCGGGGCAGGCACCCCGAACACCTAGACCTCACCGGGGTTGTTTTGTCTCAGGACAGGACGTGCGGTAAGGCCCTTTCCATCAGTCTCGAATACTGCGGCTTGGAAAGAGAGAGAAAGTCACACAAAGCAGGAAGGAATGCAAAAAAAGAGATAGAAAACCCCGGACAAACTCCAAATAGATGGACCGCAGAGGGGGAGGGAGCGGGGAAGAGAAGAAGGATAGAGAACGTGCTTCAGCCTGTCGCTACGGCAGGTAGCGTGGCCGAGCGGTCTAAGGCGCTGGATTAAGGCTCCAGTCTCTTCGGGGGCGTGGGTTCGAATCCCACCGCTGCCATCCGTTGTTTTCTTTCTTTTTTTTTTTTTAACCCGTTTGTGACAGCGATGATTGCATTGAGGTAGCCATGTTAGAGCAGTGAATGTCTTCGGGCTCCTTTCGCGCCCGGCCTCCAACCGCTTTCTCTAGTTGGTAGGACTGTAGGTATGCACTGTTTTGCAATTTCTCATATATTTTTTTTAGTCTTTCAAATCTCAGAGTTCTTATTAAAGAGCATAATGCCATCGCATTAACGATGCTTTGAACCCATGGTTTCCCGGAGGTAAAGTGCTAGTCCTTTAATATCATCAACCTATAACCTTTGCTTTGCCTTTCTTCACTCAACCAAAGAGCGAAGTTTGATCTCTTGTCTTGTTATTGACACTGTTGAACCGTTGAGGAGTACCAAAGACATGAACAAAACATAATGCCTGCGCACAAGGGAAGCCCACTGACCAGACTGGAAGAGTAACTCAGTCTTGACACACTGTAAGACATCCTCAAGCAAAAGACAGATGCCCTCTGAGGAAGGCAAGGCAGTCATTGGGGAGAGTCCTAAGGGGCCAGCACTGCTCTTAGAATACCAGAGTTCCACTTCTCACATTACTAGCTGTGTGGCCTTGGGCAGGTGGCTTATGTTCTCTGTGCCTCAACTTCCTGACATGTAAAATGGAGATAATAACACTGCTTACCTCACAGAAGTTTCATGAAAATTATTTCATACACCTAAGGTGCTTAGCACAGAGTCTGGCGGTCAAAAAATGTTAAGTATTTTCAGGCGGTCAAAAAATGTTAAGTATTTTCATAACTTAAATACACATTTTACCACATTTGAGACTACAGGACCTACCCTTTCTTTTCTCCCATCTGGGTTGAAATTCGACTACAGATTAGATGAGATTGTCTACAGAAAGCCCCAGAGAACAAATAAATCTATATGAAAGTTCTCATTATTTATCAATACAGACATTTGTAATTCTTGTGCAGATAAGCAATTTGGTAGTATCTCTCTGAGAAGAAGCCTGAATTGGGTACAGGGGCCCAAGTGGAGAGACGATCAAGTTAGGTTTTCCATTTTTAATATAAGCCCATAGTCATGGTTCCTATCCTTTGGGAAGATTTTAATATGAATCTACAAAAGCCAGAAATAAATGCTATTTAATTGTGGCAGGTATGTCTAGGAAAATGGCAACGCTCATTCATTCATTCATTCACACATTAATCACCCACTACTTACCATACACAGTGCTAAGTGCTTAGGGAACAGCTGCAAGCATAATAAAATCTTTGGCCTTCTGGAGCTTATATCCTAATAGGGGGGAAAGAGAAGAAAAAAAGAAGCAAATGTGCATAATCACGTCAAATGCTGATAAGTGCTGTAAAGAAAAAAATAATGTAGGGAATAGTGTCAATTGGAGGCTATTCTGGAAAGGGTGATCAAGGAGGTTGTCTCTAAAGAGGTGACATTTGAGTACAGGAGGAATTAGTGAGAAAGTTATACAAATATCTGAGGAAATAATATCCCAAGAAGAGGAAACAGCAAGTGAAAGGTCCAGAACAGGAAATAAGGGCCATGTAATTGAGAAACAGTCAGAAGGCCAGTGTAGCCAGAACAGAATGAGTGAGAAGGAGGGAGGGTGGGAGGAAGGGAGGAAAGAGAAAGGGAAGGAGGGAGGAAGGAAAAGAGGAAGGGAAGAAGGAGAAAGGGAGGGAGGGAGGGATGGAGGGAGGAAGGAAAAGGAAAAAGACACTGCTATGTGACCACACCTAAAAATTCTTTTAAAGGGTAACGCATCAAAATATTCATAAAACCGTGACAATGTCAGTATGCATCAGCCCCAGTTCCTTCGCAGGAAAGAAAACAGCTCCGTATATTTGGCACTATATAAAGTTTCCAAGAAATTTCCTATACAGTATTTTGTGACTGACAGAGATCCCGGGAATCGGGCTGGGGACAGGAAATTGTTACCATTCCCATTTCGCGACGGAGGCAGTGCTGGCAGAGGGATCTGATCTCCGACCTGCCCGCCCGCCAGTCCGCCAGGGAGAGCCAGGAAACAGCTCGTCAGACAGAGATCAAAGGCTAGCTTGCGGCTGTGTCTGTTTCGCTATTTCCCATTGGCCAGGGAGCCTTCGGTTGCAACTTTCTAAAGCAGAATAGGGAGAGCAAAATGCTGTGGCGTAAATACTCTGAACACGGGAATCGAGGCAAAAACAGGGCTCGTCCGGGATTTGAACCCGGGACCTCTCGCACCCTAAGCGAGAATCATACCCCTAGACCAACGAGCCACCCTGTAG
Source organism: Mustela nigripes (assembly GCF_022355385.1). Taxonomy (NCBI): domain Eukaryota; kingdom Metazoa; phylum Chordata; class Mammalia; order Carnivora; family Mustelidae; genus Mustela; species Mustela nigripes. The sequence goes on along the minus strand of NC_081569.1, from coordinate 49,728,940 downwards.
GCGTCTTTTAACTCTGCCTCAAGGCTCATTCCCGGCGCTAGGCGTTTCCAGAAAAACTGTCATCGAGTGCCTTCTGTTGGAAGGAATGCGTGCTTGCTTTCTCAGAAAACCTAAGTCTCAAGCTACAGGAGTCCTTATCAGCTGCTATGATGCATCCAGAACCCGAGAGCAAATCAGGGAATGCCTGAACGCCTCCTCAGGCCAAAGGCAGGGCCTGGGAGAATCTGCGGCCTTCGTAACCCACCCTTCGACAGACCTTCCGGCTTAACTCTTGACTCTGGAACAAGATTTGGAGGAAAAAAGGACCACAGGCCCCAGCGAGATTTGAACTCGCGACCCCTGGTTTACAAGACCAGTGCTCTAACCCCTGAGCTATGGAGCCTTCCCCTGGCTTGGGTTTTTCTACCACTCATCTTGTACAAGCACTCAGAAAAGCCAGCATCCTGGAGTATTAAATCGAACTTTTTGACGGGAGTGAAAAGATCTTCTCCCACAAAGTTAGATTTTCTTCATGTTCTGCCAACTCTTCTAAAAGACTCAGTTTTGAGTACAGCCACCACCAGGCCGTCGTAGCGTCTCTCATCTTGATACTTTCCTGAGACATTGCCTCCTGTGCCTCTGGTGTCCAGAAAAGATGCAGATTTAAGAATTGCAGATATTTGGGTGCCTGGGAGACCCACCTGAGAAGTAAGAGGCACATAGAGAGGGTGTCTGATGGGCAGATTAGATAATGCACTCCTTTCACTTAATATTGTGGTAAAATCTGGGGAAGGTGAAAAGAGATTTACCACAGTTTTGTCCTTTCTGATTTCAGAGCCCAAACCTTAACTTTGTATTTTGGAATTAATGCCTCCTTCACAAAAGTTGAGGTGTAGGAGCAAGTAGGGAAAAGACATATTGGGGAGAAAGAGTTTAATCCTTCCTTAAAGACATATACAGATTTATATACATCTTTGGTATAAAAGAAAACCTTGAAAACCTTGTTTATATAAGCTAGTAAACAGGAACTAAAAATTAAGATCTTGTACTTTTTTTATTATTGCAAATACAATAATAGATGAGAACATTGGAAAAAAGCTCTCGTTCATGCAACCCCAAGGAGTGAACCAATTCTGTTTAGTAAGATTTAGACCCTCTGCCCACACACCTGCTCTTGTACCCACTATTTTTTAATGTTTTCATTTGTCCATGATCATGAAGTTTGTCAGAAATCTGTAAGCCTGTGATTCATTGTATTAGAGTAGGCAGATAGTTAGGTTCTAACAGAATACTTGGGAGGTCCTCGAGGATGAAGTCATGGACAGCTGTCAAAGTCAGAGGCCTGTCCCGGCAGCAATCCATAAGCAGCAGGACCAAACCATCCAGTCCCAAGATGGCAGATGCCAAGACAAGAAACCCCTGACCCAGTTGCAAAGAAGAAGTGGGAAACCCTGCTTTTGGCCCCCAACAAATGAATTTCCCACTCCCTAGTTAGCAACTGCAGGTAAAAGATAGGAACCCAAACCCCAGGGATGCAGTACTCTCTCTTGAGCTCACCTGTTCTCATATCTTAAGAGTGTATTTTTTGCCTTAATAAACTTTCCTGGGTGTGCTTCTTGCTCATCTGCTGTGTTGCATTTCTGTCCTTGATTTATTTCTCATGACAAAACCAAGAACCTCCCACTACTCCTTGGTTCTGGCTGGGTTGAGGCCCCAGGGCCCCGGATGTCCACAGTGTAGATGCCCCTTTCAGGCAGCAGGCTTGAGCAATAGAAACCTGATCAAGACAAAAGGGCCAGTGATAACCCCCTGGTTAAATACAGACAGGCACATCAGGTGACCCATGTCAACATATCCATAAGCCCTAATTGACCAATGGGCTACTTAAAACCAGGCACACTTGCCAAAAAGGGAAAATTCCATACCTTCCCCATATCTTCTCACCTCCTCCCACTCCTTTTAAAAATTTTTATTTATTTACTTGAGAGAGTGAGAGAAAGACAGAGCAGGAGAGGGGGGAGGACCAGAGGGAGAAGCAGACACCCTGCTAAGTGGGGAGCCTGATGTGGGGCTCAATCCCAGGACCCCAGGACCATGACCTGAGCCGAAGGCAGACGCCTAACTTACTGAACCACCCAGGCTCCCCTTTCCCTTTATATACAGTCCTTCCCTGCTGCCTCCTTGCAGACAGTCTCCTTTACTCTCCTGCCTCCAGCTCCCTTGAGGTGTATTCAATAAATTTTTCTAACTCCTTTGTTCTGCTTCAGGTGAATTCTTTCACCTGAAGCACCATTGGCTTCCATCAGATCATGGCCCCACATGTGGGCCCCCACACACAACATCTAGTAGGGAGAGATACCACACGCAGTTCACCTGGTTACTGTGTTCACAGTGGTTACTGTGTCCTGTAATTCTCACGGTGTCAATGTAAAATGTGATGCCGCTGAACTTACAGATTTTTAAGAAAGAGAAATCTCTAGATAGGCAAAATTGGGCATTTATGGCAGATATTCTTGGTTCAGGGACAAGTCGTGGAGAGGCCTCACAAGGTCCTAAGATAAGACGAACATATCCAGCTGTTTAGGGCCAAGAGGTGATAGGATCTTCTGTGGCTTAACAACAGTTGCTTCTCCCAGTGCTCCCGTGGTGCCCAAACTTCAGTCCTTCTCTCTCTCCTTGTCTGCAAGAGAACTGCAAGTCTTTGAACTGACTGCTCTGCTCTGGAGAATCCAGAACTGGTTTTTGTAAACCGTTTGCCCACACAAAGCATTTTATTGGTGGAAACCTCCAAGGTAATCAGCATGGTCATCCCTTTGGACCTAAAGACAGGTGTCGTAATTCTTAAGAAAATGGCAGGGTGCTTGATTGTTTCTCTGGGGCAGAAAAATCAAACCAAAACAAATGTGGACTCATAGGAGGTGTTGATGTGTGCAGTCACTGAGTATGCAGTGTAGTGGTTAGAAAACACCTGGGTCAGTTACTTAGCCTTGCAGAGAGGAAGTATCCTTGTTTTGGAGATGAGGATTCGTTAATATCCTCATTGTTATTACCATCTTTATTATTGTCCATTTATTCAGAGACACCAGCCTAGGGCAAAATTGCTAACCCTTCAAAACTGTCTCCCTAACAGCCTTCTCCTCCAGCCCCTGCTTGCTGTTTCTCCTCCTCTTACTCTCCTGTTGCATTCTTGGCTCCTCTTACCTTTTTCTAGACTCTGTTTCCTCATCCTCATCCTGCCACAACTCGGCAAGCTCACTTCTATTCCCTGTATAGACTGATTTCTTCCATATAACCCATACACTGCTTGTCACACATCTAAAAGGAATTTAAAATGCTCAAAGGAACATTCCAAGAGGAGAAGCCAGGGTGACAACCACAGGCCTGATGTTGTTTTTTGTCTCTTGTTCACAGAGATCATCTTCAGAGGCAGGCTCCTCACTCTTCTCACAGTATAAATAAACTTTTCCCTAACAGACCCTATCTACATACAGTCTATTTCCTACCCCTGAAGTTTGTCTCAGGATCTCGCATCTACCTCTCTCATTCTTCCAGCCACGCACTGCCCTCAGCTCACTTGGGTTGGTCTGACTTAGGACCCCATTCCACTAGTCCCTTCCTGAAAACAACATCAAAAAGGCATGTTCCAGAGTGCTCTGGACAATTAGAAATTCTTGACTTCTAACTTGACCCCTACTAGCGATCCTAGGGTTGTTCTTAATCATTTGCCTCTTTATTTGTCTCTGTTTCTTCCATTTTCCCTCAACTCTTTGTTTTGCAAAATTTTAACTCTAGTGTGGAAATAAATGAAGTGTGGAACTAAATGACAACAAGAACAGGCTATTTATTCAGACATTCTAGTGTGGAGCTAAATGACAACAAGAACAGGCTATTTATTCAGAGCTTGCTATTGCAAGGACGTCAGCTGTCACCACTTGAGTTTCGGCAGACACTCAAAGGCACACAGAGAAGTGGGAAAGTTTTATAGTGGAAAAAAGGAAGGTTTCAGGTGGGCCTTGACTGAAGGCTGTTGGCATGGGGAAGCTGTAGACAATAAATCTAGAAGCAGGGTATCCCTCTCTGATTGGTTAGGGGTCCAACATAGGATCCATTTCTTCAAGGGTATAGACCAAGGCTCCTCTCTCCACTGAAGGATCCAGGGAGTTCAAGGTAGGCACAAACATGCAGCATCCCATGATGTAACGGAGCTCTGCTGTAATGACCAGGTTTTTTCCTGTTGACTGGTTCTTTTTCGGGACTGATCAAGAAGGGCTCAGTTCACTTCCATCTTACGAGAATCTCTGTTGTTGTTGTTGTTTTAGTTTAAACCTTGTTACACAAACTGTGGCTTATTCAAATGTGTATGTGCCCTAACATACACAAACACAAGTATGCCTGTGTAATCACATCTGAAGATCTCATCAGAAGTGTCAATAAGACTTTCCCAAGACCTATCCATAGACCCTGAGTTTCTTGTCTGGCTCAGTAGGAGGCATAATATTTCAACTGACATTTTAATTTTTAAAACTTGTTTTAATAATTATTTTAAGTAGACTCCTTGCCCCACCTGGGGCTTGAATTCACCAGCCTGAGATCAAGGGTGCTCCACCCACAAACCAGCCAGGCTCCCTCAACCGATATTTTAAATATTTGTTCTCTCCCTTCCCATTTCCGCCCCACTTCTTTCAAATCATAAAAAGCCCCAGGTTCTTTTCTCCCTTTTGGACTGATGCTTCCTTATCTTACTGAGGTGGTTACACACAACTTCTGGGTTCTCTCCAAGTTGAGATTAACACCAGTCTTCCCACATCAGTCTTTCAAAAGTGGCAAAGACTTCTGTGTAGTGCTGAAGGCAGTCAGCTCACACTGGCTTTCTTCTGAGGATTCTGAAACACAAAGTGAAATTTCTTAGAAGTCTACCCTTCAGCCAAAAGGGCTAGCTACGGGTATTTGAATCCCTCTGCCTCCAGTGTGTAGGACCCAGAAGCCACACCTTCGACCACCCCGGTAGACAGGATGGTGTCCATGACCTTCACTGCTAACAACTTCCAAGCCTGTGCCTGGCTCCTGGCTCTGGGAGCTTCTGGAGAGAAAAAGAACTTGGTTGGAGCCTAAGGGTGGACACCCATGTCTGCCCGGGGAGCTCAGAGTGCTCATGAACTAGAACTAGAGAGGGGGAAAGCAGGAGGCAAAAAGGCAGCACTTACTATATTGTCAGCAAGGAGGGGTCGGGTGCTATAGGGGTGGAGGTGGCAGGGTGGAGGGGGTAAGGCCCAGCAGGCAGCGAGCCTGGCGGGGGGATGGGATGCTGATGGGACGCCCAGGAAGACTCCGCCTCCAATCCCGGTCAGTCCAGGCCCTTTCCGTCGCGCAACTCAACCTTCTCTTGGCCCCAATTCTCCGCCTAGGTCTACAGCCACCAGACGCTCCCTGCGCCCTATTTCCAAGCAGCTTTTCTGGAACGTCTTTTCTGTTCGTCGCCCCCTCCCATAGCAGGGAGGACAGGAGCTAGCAGGACCTTCGCTCCGTGAAGATCCAGGGAAGAACAACTTTTTCTCTTTCCGCGCACACCCAGCGTACCACACCCTCCCCCCCCACTCCTGCCACCAGGCCACGAGGACTTGGGGGAAGACCTCAGAGAGCCCTCAGGCAAGGAGAAGCAGGAGGTGGGAGAGCTGGGAGACGGGCCCTTGAAGATCGGAAACGTAGACTCCTGGGAGAATTTCTGGCTCCAGAGACCCAGAAGTGGCCAACCAGAAATAGCAAAAATATGAATAGAGTTAAGACAGCATCCAGGGCTTTGGGCAGAGTAGAGTTCATGGACAGGTAGGAGATCACACTTTGGGTCTGGACAATGCAGGTATCACTCATGAAACTTCTTCCTAGCTTTCCCTCCTCTCCTCTCAAAAGAAAGCGCATGGCGCTAGCGGCTTCTGGACCCAAGGGAAGCCCGGAACCCACCCTTTTCTAGGTTGGGGACGCTCCTGGAATGAAACCTCCCTTGCCCGGGAGGGGGGTCATTTTGGTCCCTATCTAAGAGAAACGGTTCGGGTAGGACAGCGCACGGTGGTTACTGACTACGATGGCCCCAACTAGACCCAGTCTCTCCATTCTGACTGAACCTGGAGGAGGAGGCGACCAGGGAGTTCCCCGGGAACGCGGTGGCAGGCTGGCCTCCTGCTGGATCTGAACTCTGACCTCATTCGCGCTGAGACTCAGCCACAAACTAATGACTCAACAGCAAGGAGTTCTTTATTCAATCTTCTTTAATTACCTGTAATAAGTCGCCGGCGGGATTTTTATTTTTTCTGCGTCTTATTGCCTGGGTTAAAGAAAAGGTAGAGATCTCTCAAGGACGTTCCCGCTGATAATCGCTGACTACCTTGTGCTCACTTTCCAGGCGGGTGAGGATACGATGATTCCTCCTTTCCTGTATTTAATCAGATCTGTAGGGATGAATGAAAACGCTGCGGAGAACCCTACTAACCATGAAGGAAAAGATTGGAATTTTGAGCCCGCAGGCTGGGATGGGTAAATAACTTAGAGATGGGGCGGGGGGAGCTTCGCGACAGTTGGTAGCGTGGCCGAGCGGTCTAAGGCGCTGGATTTAGGCTCCAGTCTCCTCGGAGGCGTGGGTTCGAATCCCACCGCTGCCATTGCTGCATTTTAATCTAGCCACAAATCCCTAAA